>NC_068437.1:61969584-62212084 GCF_023373465.1 Oncorhynchus keta
GTTTACTTTGTCTACATACTCATCTCATATGTATATACTGTACTCGATACCATCTACTGTATGCTGCCCTGTACCATCACTCATTCATATATCCTTATGTACATATTCTTTATCCCCTTACACTATGTATAAGACAGTAGTTTTGGAATTGTTAGTTAGATTACTTGTTGGTTATCACTGCATTGTCGGAACTAGAAGCACAAGCATTTCGCTACACTCGCATTAACATCTGCTAACCATGTTTATGTGACAAATAAAATTTGATTTGGATTTGATTTGATTTGATTTGATTTAGTAGTGTTGATAGTAGTATTGATAGTAATAATAGTAGTATTGATAGTAGTGATGAAAGTAAGAGCAGTAGTATTGATAGTAGTAGTGATAGTAATAGTAGCAGTGTTGATAGTAGTATTGATAGGAATAATGCTAGTAGTGATAGTAGTAGTAATAGTAGTAGTATTGATAGTATTCACGATAGTAATAGTAGTAGTATTGATAGTAGTAGTGATAGTAGTAGTATTGATAGGAGGGGTGATAGTAGTAGTAGTGATAGTAGTAGTTTTGATAGTAGCAGTAATAGTAATAGTATTAATATTGATAGCAGTAGTGATAGTAATAGTGATAGTAGTAGTAGCAGTAGTAGCAGAAGTAGTAGTAGTAGTAGTAGTGGTAGCAGTAGTAGTAGTCGTAGTAGCGGTAGCAGTATCAGTAGCAGTAGTTGTAGTAGCGGTAGTAGTAGTAGCAGTAATAGCAGTAGTAGCAGTAGTAGTAGTAGCAGTAATAGCAGTAGTAGTAGTAGCAGTAGTAGCAGTAGTAGTAGTAGTAATAGTAGTAGTATTGATAATAGTAGTAGTATTGATTGTAGTGGTAATAGTAGTAGTATTGATAATAGTAGTGATAGTAATAGTAGTAGTATTGATAATAGTAGTGATAGTAGTAGTATTGATGGTAGTAGTGATGGTAATAGTAGTAGTATTGATAGCAGTAGTGATAGTAATAGTAGTAGTATTGATAATAGTAGTGATAGTAGTAGTATTGATGGTAGTAGTGATGGTAATAGTAGTAGTATTGATAGCAGTAGTGATAGTAGTAGTATTGATAGTAATCGTAGTAGTGATAGTAATAGTGATAGTAGTGATAGTAATAGTGATGGTAGTGATAGTAGTAGTAGTGATAGTAATAAATAAAAATCACCTTTATTTAACCAGGTAGGCCAGTTGAGAACACCTTTATTTAACCAGGTAGGCCAGTTGAGAACAAGTTCTCATTAACCACTGCGACCTGGCCAAGATAAAGCATAGCAGTGTGAACAGACAACACAGAGTTACACATGGAGTAAACAATTAACAAGTCAATAACACATAATAATAACATAATAATTTTTTTAAAGATAGTCTATATACATTGTGTGCAAAAGGCATGAGGGGGTAGGCGAATAATTACTAGGTACTTATAGATGTCCACATATTCTAGGTCGGAACCATCCAGGGTGGTGATGCTAGTCGGGCGTGCGGGTGCAGGCAGCGAACGGTTGAAAAGCATGCATTTGGTTTTACTAGCGTTTAAGAGCAGTTGGAGGCCACGGAAGGAGTGTTGTATGGCATTGAATCTCGTTTGGAGGTTAGATAGCACGGTGTCCAAGGAAGGGCCGGAAGTGTACAGAATGGTGTCGTCTGCGTAGAGGTGGATCAGGGAATCGCCCGCAGCAAGAGAAACATTATTGATATATACAGAGAAAAGAGTCGGCCCGAGAATTGAACCCTGTGGCACCCTCATAGAGACTGCCAGAGGACCGGACAACATGCCCTCCGATTTGACACACTGAACTCTGTCTGCAAAGTAGTTGGTGAACCAGGCAAGGCAGTCATTAGAAAAACCGAGGCTACTGAGTCTGCCAATAAGAATATGGTGATTGACAGAGTCGAAAGCCTTGGCCAGGTCGATGAAGACGGCTGTACAGTACTGTCTTTTATCGATGGCGGTTATGATATCGTTTAGTACCTTGAGCGTGGCTGAGGTGCACCCGTGACCGGCTCGGAAACCAGATTGCACAGCGGAGAAGGTACGGTGGGATTCGAGATGGTCAGTGACCTGTTTGTTGACTTGGCTTTCGAAGACCTTAGATAGACAGGGCAGGATGGATATAGGTCTGTAACAGTTTGGGTCCAGGATGTCTCCCCCTTTGAAGTGGGGGATGACTGCGGCAGCTTTCCAATCCTTGGGGATCTCAGACGATATGAAAGAGAGGTTGAACAGGCAGGTAATAGGGGTTGCGACAATGGCGGCGGATAGTTTCAGAAATAGAGGGTCCAGATTGTCAAGCCCAGCTGATTTCTACGGGTCCAGGTTTTGCAGCTCTTTCAGAACATCTGCTATCTGGATTTGCGTAAAGGATAACCTGGAGAGGCTTGGGCGAGCCTTGATAAAATCCCCAGCTACAATGAATGCAGCCTCAGGATATGTGGTTTCCAGTTTGCAAAGAGTCAAATAAAGTTTGTTCAGAGCCATCGATGTGTCTGCTTGGGGGGGAATATATACGGCTGTGATTATAATCGAAGAGAATTCCCTTGGTAGATAATGCGGTCGAGATTTGATTGTGGGGAATTCTAAATCAGGTGAACAGAAGGACTTGAGTTCCTGGATGTTGTTGTGACCACACCACGTCCCGTTAACCATAAGGCATACCCCCCCACACCTCTTCTTACCAGAAAGATGTCGGCACGATGCGTGGAGAAACCAGCAGGCTGCACCGACTCTGATAGCGCCTCTCGAGTGAGCCATGTTTCCGTGAAGCAAAGAACGTTACAGTCTCTGATGTCTCTCTGGAATGCTACCCTTGCTCGGATTTCATCAACCTTGTTGTCAAGAGACTGGACATTGGCGAGAATTATGCTAGGGAGTGGTGAGCGATGTGCCCGTCTCCGGAGTCTGACCAGAAGACCGCTTCGTTTCCCTCTTTTACGAAGTGGTTGTTTTGGGTCGCCGGCTGGGTCCGTTGTCCTGGGTGAAAGGCAGAACACAGGATCCGCTTCGGGAAAGTCATATTCCTGGTCGTACTGATGGTAAGTTGACGTTGCTCTTATATTCAGTAGTTCTTCCCGACTGTATGTAATGAAACCTAAGATGACCTGGGGTACCAATGTAAGAAATAACACGTAAAAAAAACAAAAAACTGCATAGTTTCCTAGTAACGCGAAGCGAGGCGGCCATCTCTGTCTCTGTAATTATGTGACTTCTAAAGGTTTCGCTGCTTCCAGCTCAGCCTTGGGGCAGCGATATTCTCCCGGCTGGTCCCTTTTCCAAGTTCTCCTCCCAACTCCAGGAGTCTTGAACCCGTTGCTGCTGCCTGGTCCTTTGGTGATTCTGTAACTGACGAGGAGGAGTGGTAGGAAGGATCGGAACGCAGCGTGGTAAGTGTTCATCATATATTTACTGAACCGAGAACACTCAACAAAATAACAAAGGAGAAACGAAACAGTTCTGAAAGGTGACAGACACATAACAGAAAATAATCACCCACAACTCAAAGGTGACACCAGGCTACCTAAGTATGATTCTTAATCAGAGACAACTAACGACACCTGCCTATGATTGAGAACCATACCAGGCCAAACACAGAAATACCAAATCATAGAAAACGCACATAGACTTCCCACCACAACTCACGCCCTGACCATACTAAAACAAAGACAAAACAAACTAACTAAGGTCAAAACGTGACATGCTCTTTAATTGTTTGTTAGTTATTACTATTATTCAACCATGCTGGTCATTTATGAACATTTGAACATCTTGGCCACGTTCTGTTATAATCTCCACCCGGCACAGCCAGAAGAGGACTGGCCACCCCACATATGCTCTCTCTAATTCTCTCTTTCTTTCTCTCTCTCGGAGGACCTGAGCCCTAGGACCGTGCCCCAGGACTACCTGACATGATGGCTCCTTGCTGTCCCCAGTCCACCTGACTGTGCTGCTGCTCCAGTTTCAACTGTTCTGCCTTATTATTATTCGACCATGCTGGTCATTTATGAACATTTGAACATCTTGGTCATGTTCTGTTATAATCTCTACCCGGCACAGCCAGAAGAGGACTGGCCACCCCACATAGCCCGGTTCCTCTCTAGGTTTCTTCCTCGGTTTTGGCCTTTCTAGGGAGTTTTTCCTAGCCACCGTGCTTTTACACCTGCATTGTTTGCTGTTTGGGGTTTTAGGCTGGGTTTCTGTACAGCACTTTGAGATATCAGCTGATGTACGAAGGGCTATATAAATACATTTGATTTGATTTGATATGATTTTAGTTTTATTTCTTATTCTTATTTTTTGTGGGTATTCTTTTTTACATTTTTTAACTGTGTTGTTGGTTAGGGTTTGTTAGTAAACATTTCACGGTACCTGTTGTATTCAGCGCATGTAACAAATACAATTTGATTTGATTTATTTCATTCTGGGAGCTGGCTAGCTGTATCTGTTCCACTTCACCAGACAGCAGCTTGCGTCTTCACAAGATGATTTGTCTGCGTTTTAGATAGAATCAGGCCATTGGCTGCCTTCATCACAAGGGGTATTGGGGTTCTGATTGGTTCCAACTTTAGTAATTCTGCAAATTTGCCTGAGCAGCGGCCCGCTTAGACATGTGGCAGCATTTTCTGAGCATTTGAGCATTTGACCTCCACTTAAAATGGCAATCAAACTGGATCCGGTTTCCAAGGGAAAGTGGCTAGCGCAAGGTGGTAAAAATAATGTGCTTGGACTGCAGCCACTGTCGTGCCTCCCTCCCCACCCACTCCTCGGGTCCTCCCCACCACTCACTCAGCAACATCCTGTCTTACTGCTTGACAGTCAGCAGCAGGTCACAGTTAAATATATATTTTTTCATGAGAAATGTCATGGTGACCGCTGTGCAATTTAGAAATAGCCCAAAAACCAGCAACCAGCGACCAATAACGTTTCACCCTCGACATCGTTTTCTCAATTTGCCCGGAAAATCGAGAACATGGCAAAGCTGCCTAATAGTAATGAGATGCTCATGTCTCCGCCCTAACAACGGGAGACGTTGTCCCAAATATGGTTAAAATATCATTCTCTTGAAGAGCATAGTCAGAACGACCAATTTCTGTTTATTCCACCTTTAAATCAAATCAAATGCTATTGGTCACATACACCTATTTAGCAGATGTTATTGTGGGTGTAGTGAAATGCTTTGTGTTCCTAGCTCCAACAGTGCAGTAGTATCTAACAATTCACAAGAATAAACACAAATCTAAAGTAAAATAATGAAATTAAGAAATATCTGAATATTAGGATGAGCAATGTTGGAGCGGCATATGAGGTACATACATATGAGATGAGTAAAGCAGGTATGTGAACATTATTAACAAACAAAATACTGCAAAGTTGCTTTGTAGCTTGAAGCAGAGCTGCCATGTCTGTCGAACCCATTACCACATTACCACATTACCATTACCACATTACCACATTACCACATTACCACCTTATCATCAGAGTTGTACAGCAAGTCACTGCCTGTCTGTCGAACCCATTACCAGATTACCACATTACCACATTACCACATTACCATTACCACATTGCCACATTACCACATTACCATTACCACATTACCACATTACCATTACCACATTACCACATTGCCACATTACCATTACCACATTATCACATTGCCATTACCACATTACCATTACCACATTACCACATTACCACATTACCATTACCACATTACCACATTACCACATTACCACATTACCATTACCACATTACCACATTACCATTACCACCTTATCATCAGAGTTGTACAGCAAGTCTGTCATGTCTGTCGAACCCATTACCACATTACCACATTACCACATTACCATTACCACATTACCACATTACCACATTACCACATTACCATTACCACATTACCACATTACCATTACCACATTGCCATTACCACATTACCATTACCACATTACCACATTGCCACATTGCCACATTGCCACATTACCATTACCACATTCCCACATTCCCACATTACCACATTACCACATTACCACATTACCACATTACAATTACCACATTACCATTACCACATTACCATTACCACATTACCGCATTACCATTACCACATTACCACCTTACCACATTACCACATTACCACATTACCACATTACCATCTCTTATCATCAGAGTTGTACAGCAAGTCACTGCCTGTGTTACGTGATCAGTAAACATCAATTGATCATGTAATTTCAGATGTGAGGGTAGCCTATCCATTTGTCATTTATCATTTAGCTTATACGGCTTCTGTAAAGAGCTTGACATCAGCAAGTCCTCGTCCTGGTAAAGTTGTCAGTCAGACTACTGTCATCACCACTATAGATGACAAGCAAAACAAACACTATCTTGATATCGCCATCGAGTTTATCCCCTGAAAGTTACCTTGTTAACTAGCCAATTTGACGTGGTCCATCAACCAATGTAGTCTATCATGTCTGTGAGCAGCAATCGTGATTAAACACTCATTAAAAACAATGTTGAAAATGGGATGTTAGGTAACTTCGCGAAGCAGGCCTACATTGGGTTGGAGGAATAAGTACATTAGGTCACTGTATGTTTAGCCAACTGCACAAAGGTTCAACGTCATTATCAGATAACTGTACATCTGCAAATACGACCTACTGCTGCTTGACAGGCAGAGCCCACAAAGGAAGGGATATGAAACCCAGACCACTTATACTCGTCAGCTATAGTTCACTTTTATTTCATAACACTCAAATATCCAATTAATGGTGGCCAACATTTAAAGATATCGTGAGGCTACCATCACGTATCTGAAATGACATAATCAATGGATGTTTACTGATGATTAAAAGAAGGCAGGTACTTGCTGTATAACTCTGATAGAGCTGAATGTGCGCAATTGTCTTTGCATGGACTAATTGGAAACGTGTAGATCATTGTGAGTATGAACGTGTTCTTAACTGACTTGCCTAGTTAAATAAAGGTTACATTTTAAATAAGAACAACAAATCATCAGAAGACACTTGTTCACTATACCGATCATTCGAGGGTCTCTAGTCCAATAGCGTTACTTCACTAGGTCGCTAGCATTTCTCCAACTGGTTTTACAACTGAATAATGGGGTGGACTCGTGCCAGCCGCCTTCCGAAGCTCCCGTGTTCCGTGAAGTGCGGTGCGCTCTGAAAAAGGACCAATTATTTATCCATAGACAAGACTCTGGGCTCCCGAGTGGCGCAGCGGTCTAAGGCGCTGCATCCCAGTGTTAGAGGTGTCACTGCAGAACCTGGTTTGATTCCAGGCTGTATCCCACCAGTGATTGGGAGTCCCATAGCGCGGAGCACAGCGTCGTTAGGGTTTGCCGGGGTTGACCATCATTGTAAATAAGAACTGATTTGTAAATAAGAACTGATTTGTAAATAAGAACTGATTTGTAAATAAGAACTGTTTTGTAAATAAGAACTGATTTGTAAATAAGAACTGATTTGTAAATAAGAACTACGGAGCTGTGAGGGGAACGGCACCTCAGTACCTCCAGGCTCTGATCAGGCCCTACACCCAAACAAGGGCACTGCGTTCATCCACCTCTGGCCTGCTCGCCTCCCTACCACTGAGGAAGTACAGTTCCCGCTCAGCCCAGTCAAAACGGTTCGCTGCTCTGGCCCCCCAATGGTGGAACAAACCCCCTCACGACGCCAGGACAGCGGAGTCAATCACCACCTTCCGGAGACACCTGAAACCCCACCTCTTTAAGGAATACCTAGGATAGGATAAGTAATCCTTCTCACCCCCCCCCCCTAAAAGATTTAGATGCACTATTGTAAAGTGGCTGTTCCACTGGGTGTCATAAGGTGAATGCACCAATTTGTAAGTCGCTCTGGATAAGAGCGCCTGCTAAATGATTTAAATGTAAATGTAAATGTAAATGTAAAGGATTTGCCAAGTTAAATAAAGGTTCCAATGTGTTTCCAGATGCGTTTCTTCACTGAAACATTCTAACTTCATTTGTATAATATCACCCCGAAAAGGTTGTTGGGAAAATATTGTATATTAATGAATTAATAGTTATTAATACGGATTATAACTTTGCCTCTGGCATCCTACTACGGTGACTGCATTGCGGAGCCTACCTGGTTGTCACCCATGTCAGGGAATAGGCTTCTCATAATGTTACGTCAAGCCTATTCAGACTCCGATGGACCAGGACCAGGGGAAAATACATCATACGGACAATTGCTTTATTCTAAATATCTTTGAAAGTTCTACAGTAGCAGTTTTGTGAATTAAGTGTTTAATCTTTTTAACGTTTTAACGGGTCCAAACCTTGTTTTTTCAAGTCAGCCAGTGGGCATCATCAAACTGGGTCCTGTCCCTTTAACTGGGTTATGGGAAACTGGGTCCTGTCCCTTTAACTGGGTTATGGGAAACTGGGTCCTGTCCCTTTAACTGGGTTATGGGAAACTGGGTCCTGTCCCTTTAACTGGGTTATGGGAAACTGGGTCCTGTCCCTTTAACTGGGTTATGGGAAACTGGGTCCTGTCCCTTTAAAATGGTCGTTACAACAGTATGGGGCATCAGATCAGGGTTAGTGCTATAGAATCATTGGGAGGTCCCTACCCTAAACCCTAACGTTAACCCTCACCATAACCCTAACGTTAACCCCCTACCCTAAACCCTAACGTTAACCCTCACCATAACCCTAACGTTAACCCCTACCATAACCCTAACGTTAACCCTCACCATAACCCTAACGTTAACCCTCACCATAACCCTAACGTTAACCCTCACCATAACCCTAACGTTAACCCTCACCATAACCCTAACGTTAACCCCTACCATAACCCTAACGTTAACCCTCACCATAACCCTAAAGTTAACCCCTACCATAACCCTAAAGTTAACCCCTACCATAACCCTAACCAATACCATAACCCTAACGTTAACCCTCACCATAACCCTAACGTTAACCCCTACCATAACCCTAAAGTTAACCCCTACTATAACCCTAACGTTAACCCCTACCCTAACCCTAACGTTAACCCCTACCATAACCCTAACGTTAACCCCTACTATAACCCTAACGTTAACCCCTACCCTAACCCTAACGTTAACCCCTACCACAACCCTAACGTTAACCCCTACCCTAACCCTAACGTTAACCCCTACCATAACCGTAACCCCTCACCATAACCCTAACGTTAACCCCTACCATAACCCTAACGTTAACCCCTACCATAACCCTGACGTTAACCCCTACCCTAACCCTAACGTTAACCCCTACCATAACCCTAACCCCTCACCATAACCCTAATGTTAACCCTCAACATAACCCTAACATTAACGCCTACACTAACCCTAACGTTAACCCTCAACATAACCCTAATGTTAACCCCTACCCTAAACCCTAAAGTTAACCCCTACCATAACCCTAACGTTAACCCTCACCATAACCCTAACGTTAACCCTCGCCATAACCCTAACGTTAACCCTCACCATAACCCTAACGTTAACCCTCACCATAACCCTAACGTTAACCCCTACCATATCCCTAACGTTAACCCCTACCATAACCCTAACGTTAACCCCTACCCTAACCCTAACGTTAACCCCTACCATAACCCTAACGTTAACCCCTCACCCTAACCCTAACGTTAAACCTCACCATAACCCTAACGTTAACCCCTACCATAACCCTAACGTTAACCCCTACCCTAACCCTAACGTTAACCCCTACCCTAACCCTAACCCCTCACCATAACCCTAACGTTAACCCCTACCCTAAACCCTAACGTTAACCCCTACCCTAACCCTAACCAATACCATAACCCTAACGTTAACCCCTACCATAACCCTAACGTTAACCCCTACCATAACCCTAACGTTAACCCCTACCCTAACCCTAACCAATACCCTAACCCTAACGTTAACCCCTCACCATAACCCTAACGTTAACCTCTACCCTAAACCCTAACGTTAACCCCTACCATAACCCTAACCCCTCACCATAACCCTAACGTTAACCCCTCACCATAACCCTAACGTTAACCCTTACCATAACCCTAACGTTAACCCCTGCCCTAACCCTAACGTTAACCCCTCACCATAACCCTAACGTTAACCAATACCATAACCCTAAAGTTAACCCCTACCATAACCCTAACCAATACCATAACCCTAATGTTAACCCTCACCATAACCCTAACCCCTCACCATAACCCTAACCCTAACCCCTCACCATAACCCTAACGTTAACCCTCACCATAACCCTAACGTTAACCCCTACCATAACCCTAACGTTAACCCTCACCATAACCTAACGTTAACCCCTACCATAACCCTAACTTAACCCTCACCATAACCCTAACGTTAACCCTCACCATAACCCTAACGTTAACCTCACCATAACCCTAACGTTAACCCCTCACCATAACCCTAACGTTAACCCTACCATAACCCTAACGTTAACCCTCACCATAACCTAACGTTAACCCCTACCATAACCCTAACGTTAACCCCTACTATAACCTAACGTTAACCCTCACCATAACCCTAACGTTAACCCTCACCATAACCCTAACGTTAACCCTACCATAACCCTAACGTTAACCCTCACCATAACCCTAACGTTAACCCTCACCATAACCCTAACGTTAACCCTCACCATAACCCTAACGTTAACCCCTCACCATAACCCTAACGTTAACCCCTAACATAACCCTAACGTTAACCCCTCACCATAACCCTAACGTTAACCCCTACCATAACCCTAACGTTAACCCCTACCATAACCCTAACGTTAACCCCTCACCATAACCCTAACGTTAACCCCTCACCATAACCCTAACGTTAACCCTCACCATAACCCTAACATTAACCCTCACCATAACCCTAACCAATACCATAACCCTAACATTAACCCTCACCATAACCCTAACCAATACCATAACCCTAACGTTAACCCCTCACCCTAACCCTAACATTAACCCTCACCATAACCCTAACATTAACCCTCACCATAACCCTAACCAATACCATAACCCTAACGTTAACCCCTACCATAACCCTAACGTTAACGCCTCACCATAACCCTAACGTTAACCCCTACCATAACCCTAACGTTAACCCCTACTATAACCCTAACGTTAACCCCTACCATAACCCTAACGTTAACCCCTCACCATAACCCTAACGTTAACCCCTACCATAACCTAACGTTAACCCTCACCATAACCCTAACGTTAACCCTCACCATAACCTAACGTTAACCCTCACCATAACCCTAACGTTAACCCTCACCATAACCTAACGTTAACCCCTACCATAACCTAACGTTAACCCTCACCATAACCTAACGTTAACCCCTACCATAACCCTAACGTTAACCCCTGCTATACCCCTAACGTTAACCCCTACCATAACCCTAACGTTAACCCCTCACCATAACCCTAACGTTAACCCCTACCATAACCCTAACCCCTACCATAACCCTAACGTTAACCCTCACCATAACCCTAACATTAACCCTCACCATAACCCTAACCAATACCATAACCCTAACGTTAACCCCTCACCCTAACCCTAACATTAACCCTCACCATAACCCTAACATTAACCCTCACCATAACCCTAACCAATACCATAACCCTAACGTTAACCCCTCACCCTAACCCTAACCCTAACCCTCACCATAACCCTAACATTAACCCTCACCATAACCTAACCAATACCATAACCTAACGTTAACCCTCACCCTCACCATAACCTAACGTTAACCCTCACCATAACCTAACCAATAACCATAACCCTAACCCTCACCATAACCTAACGTTAACCCTCACCATAACCCTAACGTTAACCCTCACCATAACCCCAACGTTAACCCCTACCTAACCTAACGTTAACCCCTCACCATAACCTAACGTTAACCCCTACCATAACCCCTAACGTTAACCCTCACCATAACCTAACGTTAACCCTCACCATAACCTAACGTTAACCCCTCACCATAACCCTAACGTTAACCCTCACCATAACCCTAACGTTAACCCTCACCATAACCTAACGTTAACCCCTACCATAACCCTAACGTTAACGTTAACCTCACCATAACCTAACGTTAACCCTACCATAACCCTAAAGTTAACCCTACCATAACCCTAACCAATACCATAACCCTAACGTTAGCCCTCACCATAACCTAACGTTAACCCTACCATAACCCTAAAGTTAACCCCTACTATAACCCTAACGTTAACCCCTACCTAACCTAACGTTAACCCCTACCATAACCTAACGTTAACCCCTGCCTAACCTAACGTTGGCCCTACCATAACCGTAACCTCACCATAACCCTAACGTTGGCCCTGCCATAACCTACGTTAGCCCTGCTATAACCCTAGGTTGGCCCTGCCTAACCTAACGTTGGCCCCCCATAACCTAACGTTAACCCCTACCTAACCTAACGTTAACCCTACCATAACCGTGACCCTCACCATAACCCTAACGTTAACCCCTACCATAACCCTAACGTTAACCCCTACCATAACCCTAACGTTAACCCCTACCCTAACCCTAACGTTAACCCCTACCATAACCCTAACCCCTCACCATAACCCTAATGTTAACCCTCAACATAACCCTAACATTAACGCCTACACTAACCCTAACGTTAACCCTCAACATAACCCTAATGTTAACCCCTACCCTAAACCCTAACATTAACCCTCACCATAACCCTAACGTTAACCCCTCACCATAACCCTAACGTTAACCCCTCACCATAACCCTAACGTTAACCCTCACCATAACCCTAACGTTAACCCCTACCATAACCCTAACGTTAACCACTACCCTAACCCTAACGTTAACCCTCACCATAACCCTAACGTTAACCCCTACCCTAAACCCTAAAGTTAACCCCTACCATAACCCTAACGTTAACCCTCACCATAACCCTAACGTTAACCCTCACCATAACCCTAACGTTAACCCTCGCCATAACCCTAACGTTAACCCTCACCATAACCCTAACGTTAACCCTCACCATAACCCTAACGTTAACCCCTACCATATCCCTAACGTTAACCCCTACCATAACCCTAACGTTAACCCCTACCCTAACCCTAACGTTAACCCCTACCATAACCCTAACGTTAACCCCTCACCCTAACCCTAACGTTAAACCTCACCATAACCCTAACGTTAACCCCTACCATAACCCTAACCCCTCACCATAACCCTAACGTTAACCCTCACCATAACCCTAACGTTAACCCTCACCATAACCCTAACGTTAACCCTCACCATAACCCTAACGTTAACCCCTACCATAACCCTAACGTTAACCCCTACTATAACCCTAACGTTAACCCCTACCATAACCCTAACGTTAACCCCTCACCATAACCCTAACGTTAACCCCTACCATAACCCTAACGTTAACCCCTCACCATAACCCTAACGTTAACCCTCACCATAACCCTAACGTTAACCCTCACCATAACCCTAACGTTAACCCCTCACCATAACCTAACGTTAACCCCTACCATAACCTAACGTTAACCACCCACCATAACCTAACGTTAACCCCTACCATAACCTAACGTTAACCCCTACTATAACCCTAACGTTAACCCCTACCATAACCCTAACGTTAACCCCTCACCATAACCCTAACTTTAACCCCTACCATAACCCTAACGTTAACCCCTACCATAACCCTAACGTTAACCCTCACCATAACCCTAACATTAACCCTCACCATAACCCTAACCAATACCATAACCCTAACATTAACCCTCACCATAACCCTAACCAATACCATAACCCTAACGTTAACCCCTCACCCTAACCCTAACATTAACCCTCACCATAACCCTAACATTAACCCTCACCATAACCCTAACCAATACCATAACCCTAACGTTAACCCCTCACCCTAACCCTAACATTAACCCTCACCATAACCCTAACCCTAACCCCTACCAATACCCTAACGTTAACCCCTACCCTAACCCTAACGTTAACCCCTCACCATAACCCTAACCCTAACCCCTACCATAACCCTAACGTTAACCCCTACCCTAACCCTTACGTTGACCCCTACCCTAACCCTAACGTTAACCCCTACCATAACCCTAACCAATACCATAACCCTAACGTTAACCCCTACCATAACCCTAACCCCTCACCATAACCCCTCACCATAACCCTAACGTTAACCCTCACCATAACCCTAACCCTCACCATAACCCTAACATTAACCCTCACCATAACCCTAACCAATACCATAACCCTAACATTAACCCTCACCATAACCCTAACCAATACCATAACCCTAACGTTAACCCCTCACCCTAACCCTAACATTAACCCTCACCATAACCCTAACATTAACCCTCACCAATACCATAACCCTAACGTTAACCCTCACCCTAACCCTAACATTAACCCTCACCATAACCCTAACCCTAACCCCTACCAATACCTAACGTTAACCCCTGCCTAACCCTAACGTTAACCCCTCACCATAACCCTAACCCTAACCCCTACCATAACCCTAACGTTAACCCCTACCCTAACCCTTACGTTGACCCCTACCCTAACCCTAACGTTAACCCCTACCATAACCCTAACCAATACCATAACCCTAACGTTAACCCCTACCATAACCCTAACCCCTCACCATAACCCCTCACCATAACCCTAACGTTAACCCTCACCATAACCCTAACCAATACCATAACCCTAACGTTAACCCCTACCATAACCCTAACCCCTCACCATAACCCCTCGCCATAACCCTAACGTTAACCCCTCACCATAACCCTAACGTTAACCCCTACCATAACCCTAACGTTAACCCCTACCATAACCCTAACGTTAACCCCTCACCATAACCCTAACGTTAACCCCTCACCATAACCCTAACCCCTCACCATAACCCTAACGTTAACCCTCACCATAACCCTAACGTTAACCCCTCACCATAACCCCAACGTTAACCCCTGCCCTAACCCTAACGTTAACCCCTCACCATAACCCTAACGTTAACCCCTACCATAACCCTAACCCCTCACCATAACCCTAACTAACGTTAACCCTCACCATAACCCTAACGTTAACCCTCACCATAACCCTAACGTTAACCCTCACCATAACCCTAACGTTAACCCCTCACCATAACCCTAACGTTAACCCCTACCCTAACGTTAACCCCTACCATAACCCTAACGTTAACCCCTACCATAACCCTAACGTTAACCCCTACTATAACCCTAACGTTAACCCCTACCATAACCCTAACCCTCACCATAACCCTAACCCTAACGTTAACCCCTCACCATAACCCTAACGTTAACCCCTGCCTAACCTAACGTTAACCCCTACCATAACCTAACGTTAACCCCTACTATAACCCTAACGTTAACCCCTCACCATAACCCTAACGTTAACCCTACTATAACCCTAACGTTAACCCTCACCATAACCTAACGTTGGCCCCTACCCTAACCTAACGTTAACCCCTACCATAACCCTAACGTTAACCCCTACTATAACCTAACGTTAACCCTACCATAACCCTAACCCTCACCATAACCCTAACCCTAACGTTAACCCCTACCATAACCCTAACCCTCACCATAACCTAACGTTAACCCCTCACCATAACCTAACGTTAACCCCTACCATATCCCTAACGTTAACCCCTACTATAACCTAACGTTAACCCCTACCATAACCTAACGTTAACCCCTCACCATAACCCTAACGTTAACCCCTACCATAACCCTAACGTTAACCCCTCACCATAACCCTAACGTTAACCCTCACCATAACCTAACGTTAACCCTCACCATAACCTAACGTTAACCCCTCACCATAACCCTAACGTTAACCCCTACCATAACCCTAACGTTAACCCTCACCATAACCTAACGTTAACCCCTACCATAACCTAACGTTAACCCTACTATAACCTAACGTTAACCCCTACCATAACCTAACGTTAACCTCACCATAACCTAACGTTAACCCCTACCATAACCTAACGTTAACCCCTACCATAACCCTAACGTTAACCCTACTATAACCCTAACGTTAACCCTACCATAACCCTAACCCTCACCATAACCTAACCTAACGTTAACCCTCACCATAACCCTAACGTTAACCCCTACCTAACCTAACGTTAACCCCTACCATAACCCTAACGTTAACCCCTACCATAACCCTAACGTTAACCCCTACTATAACCCTAACGTTAACCCCTACCATAACCCTAACCCTCACCATAACCCTAACCCTAACGTTAACCCCTCACCATAACCCTAACGTTAACCCCTACCCTAACCCTAACGTTAACCCCTACCATAACCCTAACGTTAACCCCTACTATAACCCTAACGTTAACCCCTCACCATAACCCTAACGTTAACCCCTACTATAACCCTAACGTTAACCCCTCACCATAACCCTAACGTTAACCCCTACCCTAACCCTAACGTTAACCCCTACCATAACCCTAACGTTAACCCCTACTATAACCCTAACGTTAACCCCTACCATAACCCTAACCCTCACCATAACCCTAACCCTAACGTTAACCCCTACCATAACCCTAACCCTCACCATAACCCTAACGTTAACCCCTCACCATAACCCTAACGTTAACCCCTACCATATCCCTAACGTTAACCCCTACTATAACCCTAACGTTAACCCCTACCATAACCCTAACGTTAACCCCTCACCATAACCCTAACGTTAACCCCTACCATAACCCTAACGTTAACCCCTCACCATAACCCTAACGTTAACCCTCACCATAACCCTAACGTTAACCCTCACCATAACCCTAACGTTAACCCCTCACCATAACCCTAACGTTAACCCCTACCATAACCCTAACGTTAACCCCTCACCATAACCCTAACGTTAACCCCTACCATAACCCTAACGTTAACCCCTACTATAACCCTAACGTTAACCCCTACCATAACCCTAACGTTAACCCCTCACCATAACCCTAACGTTAACCCCTACCATAACCCTAACGTTAACCCCTACCATAACCCTAACGTTAACCCTCACCATAACCCTAACATTAACCCTCACCATAACCCTAACCAATACCATAACCCTAACATTAACCCTCACCATAACCCTAACCAATACCATAACCCTAACGTTAACCCCTCACCCTAACCCTAACATTAACCCTCACCATAACCCTAACATTAACCCTCACCATAACCCTAACCAATACCATAACCCTAACGTTAACCCCTCACCCTAACCCTAACATTAACCCTCACCATAACCCTAACCCTAACCCCTACCAATACCCCAACGTTAACCCCTACCCTAACCCTAACGTTAACCCCTCACCATAACCCTAACCCTAACCCCTACCATAACCCTAACGTTAACCCCTACCCTAACCCTTACGTTGACCCCTACCCTAACCCTAACCCTACCATAACCCTAACCAATACCATAACCCTAACGTTAACCCCTACCATAACCCTAACCCCTCACCATAACCCCTCACCATAACCCTAACGTTAACCCCTCACCATAACCCTAACGTTAACCCCTACCAAAACCCTAACGTTAACCCTCACCATAACCCTAACGTTAACCCCTACCAAAACCCTAACGTTAACCCCTACCCTAACCCTAACCCCTCACCATAACCCTAACCCCTCACCATAACCCTAACGTTAACCCCTCACCATAACCCTAACGTTAACCCCTACCAAAACCCTAACGTTAACCCCTACCCTAACCCTAACCCCTACCATATCCCTAACGTTAACCCCTCACCATAACCCTAACCCCTCACCATAACCCTAACGTTAACCCTCACCATAACCCTAACGTTAACCCCTCACCATAACCCCAACGTTAACCCCTACCCTAACCCTAATGTTAACCCCTCACCATAACCCTAACGTTAACCCCTACCATAACCCTAACGTTAACCCCTACCCTAACCCTAACCAATACCATAACCCTAACGTTAACTGTTAGTATAATTTAATTATGCCAATGTCCTTTCATCAATTGAAAGCCCTTCATCTATTTTATGAGAATTTGTAAGATTTCTTGTTGCATAAAATAGACGCAGACCAGTCTTTAAATAATAGGTAATAGAATTTATTCTCGGAGCGCGCTACCACTCAAAACAAAAGCATCAGTTTAAATACAGATCATGACGTCATTTCACTGTCTTAAACGAACCCCCCTCTCGACAGGACAAAGTAAGGTGAAGAGTTCATTCTAACTTACTAACACACTCCCAGATAACTTTTGACCCCTCAACATTATCGATCACCACTGAACTGACAGGTTTAATTAACAGAAACCCTAGGAATGCACTCACTGCCTAATCTAAAAACCCCAGAGCTAAGTTTCAGGTTGGGTCAACCATAGGCTAACGACCTTATGTGTTTACACAGTCCACAACCCATTTGTTCCTGCCCAGTAGAAATGGTGTTCATTAACATTCTATTCCTCCTTGTCCTGTCACACAATTTCTTCTCATGAACTCATATTGTTAATCAGATATAATATAACAGAGTATAAGTTTACTTACAGTTCCATTTAAAATGATTTGTTCAGTCATATTAATCATAATTTCCTAATGTTAACCCCTCACCATAACCCTAACCCCTCACCATAACCCTAACGTTAACCCCTCACCATAACCCTAACGTTAACCCGTACCCTAACCCTAACGTTAACCCCTACCATAACCCTAACGTTAACCCCTCACCATAACCCTAACCATAACCCTAACCCCTCACCATAACCCTAACCCCTCACCATAACCCTAACGTTAAACCCTCACCATAACCCTAACGTTAACCCCTCACCATAACCCTAACGTTAACCCCTACCAAAACCCTAACGTTAACCCCTACCCTAACCCTAACCCCTCACCATAACCCTAACCCTCACCATAACCCTAACGTTAACCCCTCACCATAACCCTAACGTTAACCCCTACCAAAACCCTAACGTTAACCCCTACCCTAACCCTAACCCCTACCATATCCCTAACGTTAACACCTACCATATCCCTAACGTTAACCCCTACCATAACCCTAACGTTAACCCCTCACCCTAACCCTAACCAATACCATAACCCTTACCTTAACCATTTAAACATTTAACTTCAATGGGGTCAGACAAGGATCCCTGATAGCACAGAACGGGCACCTTGAGGACTGAACAGAAGGTCACGATAAATATATCCCTCTAGTGGTGTGGAGGCTGTGCTTTGGCAAAGTGGGTGGGGTTATATCCTTCCTGTTTGGCCCTGTCCGGGGGTGTCATCGGATGGGGCCACAGTGTCTCCTGACCCCTCCTGTCTCAGCCTCCAGTATTTATGCTGGAGTAGTTTTTGTGTCGGGGGGGCTTGGGTCAGTTTGTTATATCTGGAGTACTTCTCCTGTCCTATCCAGTGTCCTGTGTGAATTTAAGTGTGCTCTCTCTAATTTTCCCTTTCTCTCTTTCTTTCTCTCTCTCGGAGGACCTGAGCCCTCGAACCATGCCTCAGGACTACCTGACATGATGACTCCTTGCTGTTCCCAGTCCACCTGGCCATGCTGCTGCTCCAGTTTCAACTGTTCTGCCTCTGATTATTAATATTCGACCATGCTGGTCATTTATGAACATTTGAACATCTTGGCCATGTTCTGTTGTAATCTCCACCCGGCACAGCCAGAAGAGGACTGGCCACCCCACATAGCCTGGTTCCTCTCTAGGTTTCTTCCTAGGTTTTGGCCTTTCTAGGGAGTTTTTCCTAGCCACAGTGCTTCTATACCTGCAGTGCTTTAGGCTGGGTTTCTGTACAGAACTTTGTGATATCAGCTGATGTACGAAGGGCTATATAAATACATTTGATTTGATAAAAATATATAGAGGCCCTCGTCGATTTTGCTAAGTGACCGACGTGAACAAGACAGAGATTTACCAATATTAAACCGGTAGCCCCGAGGATGGGCAAATTACAAAAACTCCTGTACCAGTGTGGAGGACATCAAATCAAATCAAATCAAATGTATTTATATAGCCCTTCGTACATCAGCTGATATCTCAAAGTGGACATAATGACATAATGACAACTGTGTAGAGGGTTATAGGCTACATACAGTACAGGGTTGTAGTAGGCTACATACAGTACAGGGTTGTAGTAGGCTACATACAGTACAGGGTTGTAGTAGGCTACATACAGTACAGGGTTGTAGTAGGCTACATACAGTACAGGGTTGTAGTAGGCTACATACAGTACAGGGTTGTAGTAGGCTACATACAGTACAGGGTTGTAGTAGGCTACATACAGTACAGGGTTGTAGTAGGCTACATACAGTACAGGGTTGTAGTAGGCTACATACAGTACAGGGTTGTAGTAGGCTACATACAGTACAGGGTTGTAGTAGGCTACATACAGTACAGGGTTGTAGTAGGCTACATACAGTACAGGGTTGTAGTAGGCTACATACAGTACAGGGTTGTAGTAGGCTACATACAGTACAGGGTTGTAGTAGGCTACATACAGTACAGGGTTGTAGTAGGCTACATACAGTACAGGGTTGTAGTAGGCTACATACAGTACAGGGTTGTAGTAGGCTACATACAGTACAGGGTTGTAGTAGGCTACATACAGTACAGGGTTGTAGTAGGCTACATACAGTACAGTGTACTGAGAGAAGGTGATATTGACCTTGAACATGCGTCTCCTGAGCTCAGCCACTACCAAGTTACACCAGTAGGTGGAAGCAAAATGCCGTGAAACCACATTCGCATTGCAATTAATTTGATCAAACACACACAGTCGTCCTTATCCTCGTTCGAACCTCAGCTCAAGACATGATGAATGGACATCAATGCTGCATCACAAATGGCACTTTATTCCCATTGGTTCTGCGTCTAAAGTAGTGTACTATATAGGGAATAGGGTTC
Source organism: Oncorhynchus keta (assembly GCF_023373465.1). NCBI lineage: Eukaryota > Metazoa > Chordata > Actinopteri > Salmoniformes > Salmonidae > Oncorhynchus > Oncorhynchus keta. The sequence continues at coordinate 61,990,570 of NC_068437.1, forward strand.
TATAGGGTTCTGGTCTAAAGTAGTGTACTATATAGGGAATAGGGTTCTATAGGGTTCTGATCTAAAGTAGTGTACTATATAGGGAATAGGGTTCTATAGGGTTCGGGTCTAAAGTAGTGTACTATATAGGGAACAGTGTGTTACAGGTTAGTACAGTGGTGAACCTATAGACCCTTCAGTGGTGAACCTATAGACCCTTCAGTGGTGAACCTATATACCCTTCAGTGGTGAACCTATAGACCCTTCAGTGGTGAACCTATAGACCCTTCAGTGGTGAACCTATAGACCCGTCAGTGGTGAACCTATAGGCCTTCAGTGGTGAACCTATAGACCTTCAGTGGTGAACCTATAGACCCTTCAGTGGTGAACCTATAGACCCTTCAGTGGTGAACCTATAGGCCTTCAGTGGTGAACCTATAGACCTTCAGTGGTGAACCTATAGACCCTTCAGTGGTGAACCTATAGACCCTTCAGTGGTGAACCTATAGACCCTTCAGTGGTGAACCTATAGACCCTTCAGTGGTGAACCTATAGGCCTTCAGTGGTGAACCTATAGACCTTCAGTGGTGAACCTATAGACCCTTCAGTGGTGAACCTATAGACCCTTCAGTGGTGAACCTATAGACCCGTCAGTGGTGAACCTATAGACCTTCAGTGGTGAACCTATAGACCCTTCAGTGTGTGAACCTATAGACCTTCAGTGGTGAACCTATAGACCTTCATTGGTGAACCTATAGGCCCTTCAGTGGTGAACCTATAGGCCTTCAGTGGTGAACCTATAGACCCTTCAGTGGTGAACCTATAGACCCTTCAGTGTGTGAACCTATAGACCTTCAGTGGTGAACCTATAGACCCGTCAGTGGTGAACCTATAGGCCTTCAGTAGTGAACCTATAGACCCTTCAGTGGTGAACCTATAGGCCTTCAGTAGTGAACCTATAGGCCTTCAGTGGTGAACCTATAGACCCTTCAGTGGTGAACCTATAGGCCTTCAGTAGTGAACCTATAGACCTTCAGTGGTGAACCTATAGGTCTTCAGTAGTGAACCTATAGACCCTTCAGTGGTGAACCTACAGGTCTTCAGTAGTGAACCTATAGACCCTTCAGTGGTGAACCTATAGACCCTTCAGTGGTGAACCTATATACCCTTCAGTGGTGAACCTATAGACCCTTCAGTGGTGAACCTATAGACCCTTCAGTGGTGAACCTATAGACCCTTCAGTGGTGAACCTATAGACCTTCAGTGGTGAACCTATAGACCCTTCAGTGGTGAACCTATAGACCCTTCAGTGGTGAACCTATATACCCTTCAGTGGTGAATCTATAGGCCTTCAGTAGTGAACCTATAGACCTTCAGTGGTGAACCTATAGGTCTTCAGTAGTGAACCTATAGACCCTTCAGTGGTGAACCTATAGGCCTTCAGTGGTGAACCTATAGACCCTTCAGTGGTGAACCTATAGGCCTTCAGTGGTGAACCTATAGACCCTTCAGTGGTGAACCTATAGGTCTTCAGTGGTGAACCGATAGACCCTTCAGTGGTGAACCTATAGACCCTTCAGTGGTGAACCTATAGACCCTTCAGTGGTGAACCTATAGGTCTTCAGTGGTGAACCTATAGGTCTTCAGTGGTGAACCTATAGGTCTTCAGTGGTGAACCTATAGGTCTTCAGTGGTGAACCTATAGGACCTTCAGTGGTGAACCTATAGGTCTTCAGTGGTGAACCTATAGGTCTTCAGTGGTGAACCTATAGGCCTTCAGTGGTGAACCTATAGACCCTTCAGTGGTGAACCTATAGGCCTTCAGTAGTGAACCTATAGGCCTTCAGTAGTGAACCTATAGGCCTTCAGTAGTGAACCTATAGGCCTTCAGTGGTGAACCTATAGGTCTTCAGTAGTGAACCTATAGACCCTTCAGTGGTGAACCTATAGGCCTTCAGTAGTGAACCTATAGGCCTTCAGTAGTGAACCTATAGACCCTTCAGTGGTGAACCTATAGGCCTTCAGTAGTGAACCTATAGGCCTTCAGTAGTGAACCTATAGGCCTTCAGTAGTGAACCTATAGGTCTTCAGTGGTGAACCTATAGGCCTTCAGTGGTGAACCTATAGACCCTTCAGTGGTGAACCTATAGGCCTTCAGTGGTGAACCTATAGACCCTTCAGTGGTGAACCTATAGGCCTTCAGTGGTGAACCTATAGACCCTTCAGTGGTGAACCTATAGGCCTTCAGTAGTGAACCTATAGGCCTTCAGTGGTGAACCTATAGACCCTTCAGTGGTGAACCTATAGGTCTTCAGTGGTGAACCTATAGACCCTTCAGTGGTGAACCTATAGACCCTTCAGTGGTGAACCTATAGGCCTTCAGTAGTGAACCTATAGGCCTTCAGTGGTGAACCTATAGGCCTTCAGTAGTGAACCTATAGACCCTTCAGTGGTGAACCTATAGGCCTTCAGTAGTGAACCTATAGACCCTTCAGTGGTGAACCTATAGGTCTTCAGTGGTGAACCTATAGACCCTTCAGTGGTGAACCTATAGGCCTTCAGTAGTGAACCTATAGGCCTTCAGTGGTGAACCTATAGGCCTTCAGTAGTGAACCTATAGACCCTTCAGTGGTGAACCTATAGGTCTTCAGTGGTGAACCTATAGACCCTTCAGTGGTGAACCTATAGACCCTTCAGTGGTGAACCTATAGGCCTTCAGTAGTGAACCTATAGGCCTTCAGTGGTGAACCTATAGGCCTTCAGTAGTGAACCTATAGACCCTTCAGTGGTGAACCTATAGGCCTTCAGTAGTGAACCTATAGACCCTTCAGTGGTGAACCTATAGGTCTTCAGTGGTGAACCTATAGGCCTTCAGTGGTGAACCTATAGACCTTCAGTGGTGAACCTATAGACCCTTCAGTGGTGAACCTATAGGTCTTCAGTGGTGAACCTATAGGTCTTCAGTAGTGAACCTATAGACCCTTCAGTGGTGAACCTATAGGTCTTCAGTGGTGAACCGATAGACCCTTCAGTGGTGAACCTATAGACCCTTCAGTGGTGAACCTATAGGCCTTCAGTGGTGAACCTATAGGCCTTCAGTGGTGAACCTATAGACCCTTCAGTGGTGAACCTATAGACCCTTCAGTGGTGAACCTATAGACCTTCAGTGGTGAACCTATAGACCTTCAGTGGTGAACCTATAGGTCTTCAGTGGTGAACCGATAGACCCTTCAGTGGTGAACCTATAGGTCTTCAGTGGTGAACCTATAGACCCTTCAGTGGTGAACCTATAGACCCTTCAGTGGTGAACCTATAGGTCTTCAGTGGTGAACCTATAGACCCTTCAGTGGTGAACCTATAGACCCTTCAGTGGTGAACCTATAGACCCTTCAGTGGTGAACCTATAGACCCTTCAGTGGTGAACCTATAGACCCTTCAGTGGTGAACCTATAGACCCTTCAGTGGTGAACCTATAGGCCTTCAGTGGTGAACCTATAGACCCTTCAGTGGTGAACCGATAGACCTTCAGTGGTGAACCTATAGACCTTCAGTGGTGAACCTATAGACCCTTCAGTGGTGAACCTATAGGTCTTCAGTGGTGAACCTATAGGCCTTCAGTAGTGAACCTATAGGCCCTTCAGTGGTGAACCTATAGGTCTTCAGTGGTGAACCTATAGACCTTCAGTGATGAACCTATAGGTCTTCAGTGGTGAACCGATAGACCCTTCAGTGGTGAACCTATAGGTCTTCAGTGGTGAACCTATAGGTCTTCAGTGGTGAACCTATAGACCCTTCAGTGGTGAACCTATAGGTCTTCAGTGGTGAACCTATAGGTCTTCAGTAGTGAACCAATAGGCCCTTCAGTGGTGAACCTATAGACCCTTCAGTGGTGAACCTATAGACCTTCAGTGGTGAACCAGTAGGTCTTCAGTGGTGAACCTATAGGTCTTCAGTGGTGAACCTATAGGTCTTCAGTGGTGAACCTATAGGTATTCAGTAGTGAACCAATAGGCCCTTCAGTGGTGAACCTATAGACCCTTCAGTGGTGAACCTATAGGTCTTCAGTGGTGAACCAGTAGGTCTTCAGTGGTGAACCAGTAGGTCTTCAGTGGTGAACCTATAGACCCTTCAGTGGTGAACCTATAGGCCTTCAGTGGTGAACCTATAGACCCTTCAGTGGTGAACCTATAGACCCTTCAGTGGTGAACCTATAGACCCTTCAGTGGTGAACCTATAGACCCTTCAGTGGTGAACCTATAGGTCTTCAGTGGTGAACCTATAGACCTTCAGTGGTGAACCTATAGGCCCTTCAGTGGTGAACCTATAGACCCTTCAGTGGTGAACCTATAGACCCTTCAGTGGTGAACCTATAGACCCTTCAGTGGTGAACCTATAGACCCTTCAGTGGTGAACCTTTAGACCCTTCAGTGGTGAACCTATAGACCCTTCAGTGGTGAACCTATAGGTCTTCAGTGGTGAACCGATAGACCCTTCAGTGGTGAACCTATAGACCCTTCAGTGGTGAACCTTTAGACCCTTCAGTGGTGAACCTATAGACCCTTCAGTGGTGAACCTATAGACCTTCAGTGGTGAACCTATAGACCCTTCAGTGGTGAACCTATAGGCCTTTCAGTGGTGAACCTTTAGACCCTTCAGTGGTGAACCTATAGACCTTCAGTGGTGAACCTATAGACCTTCAGTGGTGAACCTATAGACCTTCAGTGGTGAACCTATAGACCCTTCAGTGGTGAACCTATAGACCCTTCAGTGGTGAACCTATAGGCCTTCAGTGGTGAACCTATAGACCTTCAGTGGTGAACCTATAGACCTTCAGTGGTGAACCTATAGGTCTTCAGTGGTGAACCTATAGACCCTTCAGTGGTGAACCTATAGACCCTTCAGTGGTGAACCTGTAGGTCTTCAGTAGTGAACCTATAGGTCTTCAGTGGTGAACCTATAGGCCTTCAGTGGTGAACCTATAGACCCTTCAGTGGTGAACCTATAGGTCTTCAGTGGTGAACCTATAGGCCTTCAGTAGTGAACCTATAGGCCCTTCAGTGGTGAACCTATAGACCTTCAGTGGTGAACCTATAGACCCTTCAGTGGTGAACCTATAGACCCTTCAGTGGTGAACCTATAGACCCTTCAGTGGTGAACCTATAGGTCTTCAGTGGTGAACCTATAGGCCTTCAGTAGTGAACCTATAGGCCCTTCAGTGGTGAACCTATAGACCTTCAGTGGTGAACCTATAGACCCTTCAGTGGTGAACCTATAGACCCTTCAGTGGTGAACCTAGACCCTTCAGTGGTGAACCTATAGGTCTTCAGTGGTGAACCTATAGACCTTCAGTGGTGAACCTATAGGTCTTCAGTGGTGAACCTATAGGCCCTTCAGTGGTGAACCTATAGACCCTTCAGTGGTGAACCTATAGGTCTTCAGTGGTGAACCTATAGGACCTTCAGTGGTGAACCTATAGACCCTTCAGTGGTGAACCTATAGGTCTTCAGTGGTGAACCTATAGACCCTTCAGTGGTGAACCTATAGACCCTTCAGTGGTGAACCTATAGGTCTTCAGTGGTGAACCTATAGGACCTTCAGTGGTGAACCTATAGACCCTTCAGTGGTGAACCTATAGGTCTTCAGTGGTGAACCTATAGGACCTTCAGTGGTGAACCTATAGACCCTTCAGTGGTGAACCTATAGGTCTTCAGTGGTGAATCTATAGACCCTTCAGTAGTGAACCTATAGGTCTTCAGTGGTGAACCTATAGACCCTTCAGTAGTGAACCTATAGGTCTTCAGTGGTGAACCTATAGACCCTTCAGTGGTGAACCTATAGACCCTTCAGTGTTGAATCTATAGGTCTTCAGTGGTCAACCTATAGGTCTTCAGTGGTGAACCTATAGACCCTTCAGTGGTGAACCTATAGACCCTTCAGTGGTGAACCTATAGACCTTCAGGGGTGAACCTATAGACCTTCAGTGGTGAACCTATAGACCTTCAGTGGTGAATCTATAGACCTTCAGTGGTGAACCTATAGACCCTTCAGTGGTGAACCTATAGGCCCTTCAGTGGTGAACCTATAGACCCTTCAGTGGTGAACCTATAGACCCGTCAGTGGTGAACCTATAGGTCTTCAGTGGTGAACCTATAGACCCGTCAGTGGTGAACCTATAGACCTTCAGTGGTGAACCTATAGGCCCTTCAGTGGTGAACCTATAGGTCTTCAGTGGTGAACCTATAGACCCTTCAGTGGTGAACCTATAGACCTTCAGTGGTGAACCTATAGACCTTCAGTGGTGAACCTATAGACCTTCAGTGGTGAACCTATAGACCCTTCAGTGGTGAACCTATAGGCCTTCAGTGGTGAACCGATAGACCCTTCAGTGGTGAACCTATAGACCCTTCAGTGGTGAACCTATAGGCCTTCAGTGGTGAACCTATAGGCCTTCAGTGGTGAACCTATAGGCCCTTCAGTGGTGAACCTATAGGTCTTCAGTAGTGAACCTATAGACCTTCAGTGGTGAACCTATAGACCCTTCAGTGGTGAACCTATAGACCCTTCAGTGGTGAACCTATAGACCCTTCAGTGGTGAACCTATAGACCCTTCAGTGGTGAACCTATAGACCCTTCAGTGGTGAACCTATAGGTCTTCAGTGGTGAACCTATAGGTCTTCAGTGGTGAACCTATAGACCCTTCAGTGGTGAACCTATAGGTCTTCAGTGGTGAACCTATAGGTCTTCAGTGGTGAACCTATAGACCTTCAGTGGTGAACCTATAGACCCTTCAGTGGTGAACCTATAGGTCTTCAGTGGTGAACCTATAGACCCTTCAGTGGTGAACCTATAGACCCTTCAGTGGTGAACCTATAGACCCTTCAGTGGTGAATCTATAGACCCTTCAGTGGTGAACCTATAGACCCTTCAGTGGTGAACCTATAGACCCTTCAGTGGTGAACCTATAGACCTTCAGTGGTGAACCTATAGACCCTTCAGTGGTGAACCTATAGGCCTTCAGTGGTGAACCTATAGGTGGTGAACCTATAGACCTTCAGTGGTGAACCTATAGGTCTTCAGTGGTGAACCTATAGGCCTTCAGTGGTGAACCTATAGACCCTTCAGTGGTGAACCTATAGACCCTTCAGTGGTGAACCTATAGACCCTTCAGTGGTGAACCTATAGACCCTTCAGTGGTGAACCTATAGGCCTTCAGTGGTGAACCTATAGGCCCTTCAGTGGTGAACCTATAGACCCTTCAGTGGTGAACCTATAGACCCTTCAGTGGTGAACCTATAGGTCTTCAGTGGTGAACCTATAGGCCTTCAGTGGTGAACCTATAGACCCTTCAGTGGTGAACCTATAGGCCTTCGGTGGTGAACCTATAGGTCTTCGGTGGTGAACCTATAGACCCTTCAGTGGTGAACCTATAGACCCTTCAGTGGTGAACCTATAGGTCTTCGGTGGTGAACCTATAGACCCTTCAGTGGTGAACCTATAGGTCTTCAGTGGTGAACCTATAGACCCTTCAGTGGTGAACCTATAGGCCTTCAGTGGTGAACCTATAGACCCTTCAGCGGTGAACCTATAGACCCTTCAGTGGTGAACCTATAGACCCTTCAGTGGTGAACCTATAGACCCTTCAGTGGTGAACCTATAGACCCTTCAGTGGTGAACCTATAGGTCTTCAGTGGTGAACCTATAGGTCTTCAGTGGTGAACCTATAGACCCTTCAGTGGTGAACCTATAGGTCTTCAGTGGTGAACCTATAGGTCTTCAGTGGTGAACCTATAGACCTTCAGTGGTGAACCTATAGACCCTTCAGTGGTGAACCTATAGGTCTTCAGTGGTGAACCTATAGACCCTTCAGTGGTGAACCTATAGACCCTTCAGTGGTGAACCTATAGACCCTTCAGTGGTGAATCTATAGACCCTTCAGTGGTGAACCTATAGACCCTTCAGTGGTGAACCTATAGACCCTTCAGTGGTGAACCTATAGACCTTCAGTGGTGAACCTATAGACCCTTCAGTGGTGAACCTATAGGCCTTCAGTGGTGAACCTATAGACCCTTCAGCGGTGAACCTATAGACCTTCAGTGGTGAACCTATAGGTCTTCAGTGGTGAACCTATAGGCCTTCAGTGGTGAACCTATAGACCCTTCAGTGGTGAACCTATAGACCCTTCAGTGGTGAACCTATAGACCCTTCAGTGGTGAACCTATAGACCCTTCAGTGGTGAACCTATAGGCCTTCAGTGGTGAACCTATAGGCCCTTCAGTGGTGAACCTATAGACCCTTCAGTGGTGAACCTATAGACCCTTCAGTGGTGAACCTATAGGTCTTCAGTGGTGAACCTATAGGCCTTCAGTGGTGAACCTATAGACCCTTCAGTGGTGAACCTATAGGCCTTCGGTGGTGAACCTATAGGTCTTCGGTGGTGAACCTATAGACCCTTCAGTGGTGAACCTATAGACCCTTCAGTGGTGAACCTATAGGTCTTCGGTGGTGAACCTATAGACCCTTCAGTGGTGAACCTATAGGTCTTCAGTGGTGAACCTATAGACCCTTCAGTGGTGAACCTATAGGCCTTCAGTGGTGAACCTATAGACCTACAGTTCTATTGTGCTAGTTCAACTAAATGCCTGCTCTTCAACCGATCGCTGCCCGCACCACCCCCCCCCGCCCGACTAGCATCACTACTCTGGATGGTTCTGACTTAGAATATGTGGACAACTATAAATACCTTGGTGTCTGGCTAGACTGTAAACTCTCCTTCCAGACTCATATAAAGCATCTCCAATCCAAAGTTAAATCTAGAATTGGCTTCCTATTTTGCAATAAAGCATCCTTCACTCACGCTGCCAAACTTACCCTCGTAAAACTGGCTACACTGCTGATCCTAGACTTTGGCGATGTCATTTACAAATTAGCCTCCAACACTCTACTTAGCAAATTGGATGCAGTCTATCACAGTGCCATCTGTTTTCACCAAAGCCCCATATACCACCCACCACTGCGACCTGTCTGCTCTCGTTGGCGGGCCCTCACTACATATTTGTTGCCAAACCCACTGGCTCCAGGTCATCTATAAGTCTATGCTAGGTAAAGCTCCGCCTTATCTCAGCTCACTGGTCGCGATAACAACACCCACCCGTAGCACGCGCTCCAGCAGGTATATCTCACTGGTCATCCCCAAAGCCAACACCTCCTTTGGCCGCCTTTCCTTCCAGTTCTCTGCTGCCAATGACTGGAACAAATTGCAAAAATCACTGAAGCTGGAGTCTTATATCTCCCTCACTAACTTTAAGTATCAGCTGTCAGAGCAGCTTACCGATCGATGTACCTGTACACAGCCCATCTGTAAATAGCCCATCCAACCAACTACCTACCTCATCCCATATTTGTTTTGTTTTTCTGCTCTTTTGCACCCCAGTATTTCTACTTCCACATCCTCATCTGCACATCTATCACTCCAGTGTAAATTGCTCAATTGTAATTACTTCGCCACTATCGGCCTATTTATTGCCTTACAACATTTGCACACACTGTATACAGATGTTCCTATTGTGTTATTGACTGTACGTTTGTTTACTCCATGTGTAACTCTGTGTTGTTGTTTGTGTCGCGCAGCTTTGCTTTATCTTGGCCAGGGTGCAGATGTAAATGAGAACTTGTTCTCAACTAGCCTACCTGGTTAAATAAAGGTGAAATAAATGTAATTTTTTAAAATGGTACATTATTGCTATTCTTTAATGTTGGAGTTGCCGATACTGCTGGGCATATTGTTTATAGTATGTAGCATTGTGCCCGTTGCCATAGATGTCATTGTTGTATTGATAAACATAGTTTTCACATGCGCATGCTACTGCAGCGCTTTCCATAGTGGCCTTTGTTAAAGGGTTGTTGCGCTGCTATGGGCGAGCTTCTAGAACCTTCCCAGATGGGTCATGGAGCTTCTAGAACCTTCCCAGATGGGTCATGGAGCTTCTAGAACCTTCCCCGATGGGTCATGGTGCTTCTAGAACCTTCCCAGATGGGTCATGGAGCTTCTAGAACCTTCCCAGATGGGTCATGGAGCTTCTACAACCTTCCCAGATGGGTCATGGAGCTTCTAGAACCTTCCCAGATGGGTCATGGAGCTTCTAGAACCTTCCCAGATGGGTCATGGAGCTTCTAGAACCTTCCCAGATGGGTCGTGGAGCTTGCTCATGTACAGAGTAATATACAACTCTGTGGCGATGTGGGCAGATCAGATAAGACCACAGGGCGGCAGATTCTTGCACCAGGCCGGAGAAAGAGGGTGTCATAAATCTCCATCTTGTCATTCTCAGTAATTGGTTTCTCTCTCGCCCGACAAGAGGTTTGTCTTTTGGATAATGTTGATGCTGCTATGTGTATAGCCCTGTTTATAGCTGTGTTATAATAGTGTCACATTATGCTTATTCATTCATATTTATATAGCCTATCTGTAATGTATAATTATGACACCTTACTGACACTGCTATGTTCTTCCTGTTTTCACCTTCCTGTTCCTGTAGAACCACAATTCATTCAGAGTAACATCAGCACTTTTCCTCCTAGATTCAGTCCCAGTCAGGAGTAACATCAGCACTATTCCTCCTAGATTCCCTCCCAGTGAGGAGTAACATCAGCACTATTCCACCTAGATTACCTCCCAGTGAGGAGTAACATCAGCACTATTCCACCTAGATTACCTCCCAGTGAGGAGTAACATCAGCACTATTCCACCTAGATTACCTCCCAGTCAGGAGTAACATCAGCACTATTCCACCTAGATTACCTCCCAGTGAGGAGTAACATCAGCACTATTCCACCTAGATTACCTCCCAGTGAGGAGTAACATCAGCACTATTCCACCTAGATTACCTCCCAGTCAGGAGTAACATCAGCACTATTCCTCCTAGATTACCTCCCAGTCAGGAGTAACATCAGCACTATTCCACCTAGATTACCTCCCAGTCAAGAGTAACATCAGCACTATTCCTCATATATTACCTCCCAGGCAGGAGTAACATCAGCACTATTCCACCTAGATTACCTCCCAGTCAGGAGTAACATCAGCATTATTCCTCCTAGATTCCCTCCCAGTCAGGAGTAACATCAGCACTATTCCACCTAGATTACCTCCCAGTCAGGAGTAACATCAGCACTATTCCTCCTAGATTACCTCCCAGTGAGGAGTAACATCAGCACTATTCCACCTAGATTACCTCCCAGTCAGGAGTAACATCAGCACTATTCCTCCTAGATTACCTCCCAGTCAGGAGTAACATCAGCACTATTCCACCTAGATTACCTCCCAGTCAGGAGTAACATCAGCACTATTCCACCTAGATTACCTCCCAGTCAGGAGTAACATCAGCACTATTCCACCTAGATTACCTCCCAGTGAGGAGTAACATCAGCACTATTCCTCCTAGATTACATCCCAGTCAGGAGTAACATCAGCACTATTCCTCCTAGATTCCCTCCCAGTCAGGAGTAACATCAGCACTATTCCTCCTAGATTCCCTCCCAGTCAGGAGTAACATCAGCACTATTCCACCTAGATTACCTCCCAGTCAGGAGTAACATCAGCACTATTCCACCTAGATTACCTCCCAGTCAGGAGTAACATCAGCACTATTCCTCCTAGATTACCTCCCAGTCAGGAGTAACATCAGCACTATTCCTCATATATTACCTCCCAGTCAGGAGTAACATCAGCACTATTCCTCCTAGATTACCTCCCAGTCAGGAGTAACATCAGCACTATTCCTCCTAGATTACCTCCCAGTCAGGAGTAACATCAGCACTATTCCACCTAGATTACCTCCCAGTCAGGAGTAACATCAGCACTATTCCACCTAGATTACCTCCCAGTCAGGAGTAACATCAGCACTATTCCTCATATATTACCTCCCAGTCAGGAGTAACATCAGCACTATTCCTCCTAGATTACCTCCCAGTCAGGAGTAACATCAGCACTATTCCTCCTAGATTACCTCCCAGTCAGGAGTAACATCAGCACTATTCCACCTAGATTACCTCCCAGTCAGGAGTAACATCAGCACTATTCCACCTAGATTACCTCCCAGTCAGGAGTAACATCAGCACTATTCCACCCAGATTAAAACAGTCAGTCAAGCAGTAAATCAGTCAATAAAATAGTCAGTCAGTCAGACAGACAAATAGGCAGGCAGTCAGTCAGAACCCAGTGAAGCGTCAGCATCGTCCTGATAGGACATCCTGTGAAGGGTCAGAACCCAGTGAAGCGTCAGCATCGTCCTGATAGGACATCCTGTGAAGGGTCAGAATCCAGTGAAGCGTCAGCATCGTCCTGATAGGACATCCTGTGAAGGGTCAGAACCCAGAGAAGCATCAGCATCGTCCTGATAGGACATCCTGTGAAGGGTCAGAACCCAGAGAAGCGTCAGCATCGTCCTGATAGGACATCCTGTGAAGGGTCAGAACCCAGTGAAGCGTCAGCATCGTCCTGATAGGACATCCTGTGAAGGGTCAGAACCCAGTGAAGCGTCAGCATCGTCCTGATAGGACATCCTGTGAAGGGTCAGAACCCAGAGAAGCGTCAGCATCGTCCTGATAGGACATCCTGTGAAGGGTCAGAACCCAGTGAAGCGTCAGCATCGTCCTGATAGGACATCCTGTGAAGGGTCAGAACCCAGTGAAGCGTCAGCATCGTCCTGATAGGACATCCTGTGAAGGGTCAGAACCCAGTGAAGCGTCAGCATCGTCCTGATAGGACATCCTGTGAAGGGTCAGAACCCAGAGAAGCATCAGCATCGTCCTGATAGGACATCCTGTGAAGGGTCAGAACCCAGTGAAGCGTCAGCATCGTCCTGATAGGACATCCTGTGAAGGGTCAGAACCCAGAGAAGCATCAGCATCGTCCTGATAGGACATCCTGTGAAGGGTCAGAACCCAGTGAAGCGTCAGCATCGTCCTGATAGGACATCCTGTGAAGGGTCAGAACCCAGAGCTTCAGCATTGTTTCCTCCTCCTCTCTCTTTCTGTTTCCTTCATTTTTTGCCCCCTAACAGTCTTTTACCCAACACACACACACACACACACACACACACACACACACACACACACACACACACACACACACACACACACACACACACACACACACACACACACCTTGTTTTATCAGGGTCATTTCAGTCCAGTAGGCTGAACTGTCTACGATTTGCAAAGATCTGCACTTTCACTACCCTTCAGATCACACAGCATTACACTCAACCATTGTTCTGTTCTGCCTGCTGTGTGTGCGTGTGCGTGTCGTGCGTGTGTGTATGCGTATCTGTGTGTGTGCGTGCGTGCATTCATGCGTGTGTGTGTGTCTATGTGTATCTGTGTGTGTGTTTCTATGCGTATCTGTGTGTGTGTGTGTCTATGCATATCTGTGTGTGTGTGTGTGTCTATGCGTATCTGTGTGTGTGTGTGCGTGTCGTGCGTGTGTGTGTCTATAAGTATCTGTGTGTGCATGTTGTGCGTGTGTGTGTGTATGCGTATCTGTGTGTGTGTGTGTGTGTTTGTGTGTGTGTGTGTGTGTGTGTGTGTGTGTGTGTGTGTGTGTGTGTGTGTGTGTGTGTGTGTGTGTGTGTGTGTGTGTGTGTGTGTGTGTGTGTGTGTGTGTGTGTGTGTGTGTGTGTGTGTGTGTGTGTATGCGTATCTGTGTGTGTGTGTTTGCCGCTGTCCTTCATATCAGCAGCTCATCCCCATGGCAACACTGACCTTCCTTCCCTGAGTTTACTGAACAGTGTTTACACACTCATCATTCATCACCAACAGGCAGTCAGACAGCAAGTCAGTCAAACAGTCAGTCAATCAGACAGCAAGTCAGTCAAACAGTCAGTCAAACAGTCAGGCAGTCAGACAGCAAGTCAGTCAAACAGTCAGACAGTCAGACAGCAAGTCAGTCAAACAGTCAGGCAGTCAGACAGCAAGTCAGTCAAACAGTCAGACAGCAAGTCAGTCAAACAGTCAGACAGCAAGTCAGTCAAACAGTCAGGCAGTCAGACAGCAAGTCAGTCAAACAGTCAGTCAGTCAGACAGCAAGTCAGTCAAACAGTCAGGCAATCAGACAGCAAGTCAGTCAAACAGTCAGTCAAACAGTCAGTCAAACAGTCAGGCAATCAGACAGCAAGTCAGTCAAACAGTCAGGCAGTCAGACAGCAAGTCAGTCAAACAGTCAGGCAGTCAGACAGCAAGTCAGTCAAACAGTCAGGCAGTCAGAAGGCAAGTCAGTCAAACAGTCAGGCAGTCAGACAGCAAGTCAGTCAAACAGTCAGGCAGTCAGACAGCAAGTCAGTCAAACAGTCAGGCAATCAGACAGCAAGTCAGTCAAACAGTCAGTCAAACAGTCAGTCAATCAGACAGCAAGTCAGGCAAACAGTCAGTCAATCAGACAGCAAGTCAGTCAAACAGTCAGTCAAACAGTCAGTCAATCAGACAGCAAGTCAGGCAGGCAGTCAGTCAGTCAGAAAAACAGTCAGACAGTCAGACAGTCAGTCAGTCAGAAAAACAGACAGCCAGTCAGTCAAACAGTCAGACAGCCAGTCAGTCAAACAGTCAGTCAAACAGTCAGTCAATCAGACAGCAAGTCAGTCAAACAGTCAGTCAAACAGTCAGTCAATCAGACAGCAAGTCAGGCAGGCAGTCAGTCAGTCAGAAAAACAGTCAGACAGTCAGTCAGTCAATCAGGCAAACAGTCAGTCAGACAGTCAATCAGTCAGTAAAACAGTCAGTGAGACAGTCAGTCAGGCAGTGAATCAAGAAAACGGTCAATCAGACAGTCAATCAGGCAGACAGTCAGTCAAACAGTCAGTCAGTTAAACAGTCAGACAGTTAGTCAGACAGTCATGCAGTCAGTCAAACAGTCAGCCAGTTAAAAAATCAGTCAGTCAGTCAGTCAGACAGACAAAGTCAGAAAGTCAGTCACACAGTCAGTCAGCATGCCTACCCCAGTGACTGTGTACATCAAGCCTGTCAAAAGGCCTACCACAGTCACTGACAGGCTTACAGTACACAGTCACCAAGGTAGGCCTTCTGACAGGCTTATCTGAGGTAGGCCTTCTGACAGGCTTATCTAAGGTAGGCATTCTGACAGGCTTATCTGAGGTAGGCCTTCTGACAGGCTTATCTGAGGTAGGCCTTCTGACAGGCTTATCTGAGGTAGGCCTTCTGACAGGCTTATCTGAGGTAGGCCTTCTGACAGGCTTATCTGAGGTAGGCCTTCTGACAGGCTTATCTGAGGTAGACCTTCTGACAGGCTTATCTGAGGTAGGCCTTCTGACAGGCTTATCTGAGGTAGGCCTTCTGACAGGCTTATCTGAGGTAGGCCTTCTGACAGGCTTATCTGAGGTAGGCCTTCTGACAGGCTTATCTGAGGTAGGCCTTCTGACAGGCTTATCTGAGGTAGGCCTTCTGACAGGCTTATCTGAGGTAGGCCTTCTGACAGGCTTATCTGAGGTAGGCCTTCTGACAGGCTTATCTGAGGAAGGCCTGCTGACAGGCTTATCTGAGGAAGGCCTGCTGACATTTGACAAACATTTCTAAAAAGCTGTTTTCGCTTTGTCATTATGGGGTATTGTGTGTAGATTGATGAAGAAAAATATAATTTAATCAATTTTAGAATAAGGCTGTAACGTAACAAACTGTGGAAAAAGTGGGCCTCCCGAGTGGTGACTGCGGTCCACTGCATCGCAGGACTTGAGGCGTCACTACAGACCCCGGTTCGATCCCAGGCTGTGTCACAGCCGGCTGTGATCGGGAGACCCATGAGGCGGCACACAATTGGCCCAGCGCCGTCCGGGTTAGGGGAGGGTTTGGCCGGCTGGGATGTCCTTGTCATATCGCACTCTAGCGACTCCGGGTTAAGCGAGCAGTGTGTCAAGAAGCAGGGCAGCTTGGCAGTGTCGTGTTTCAGAAGACGCATGGCTCTTGACCTTTGCCTCTCCTGAGTTCATAGGGGAGTTGCAGCGATGGGACAAGACTGTAACTACCAATTGGATATCACTAACAGTAAAGTTATAAATGTGAGGAAACTAACACTAAAGTGACCGTTATAAATGTGAGGAAACTAACACTGAAGTTATAAATGTGAGGAAACTAACACTAAAGTGACCGTTATAAATGTAAGGAAACTAACACTGAAGTTATAAATGTGATGAAACTAACACTAAAGTTATAAATTTGAGGAAACTCCGGGTTGGTGCGAGCGGTCGCATCGGCACTTCGCTCCGCAGGTAGTATAACTTTTTCATTACATTTCATTATAGTACAACGGTTTGATTTGTCTAATCTTAGCAATTTCTTCTTAGCTAACTACATAGCCGTCTTTGTATCAAAGATAATTGCATAATTATCGTATTTCGTCGCCCTAACGTAGTCTTCACTGCTATTTGCCCAGCAGCTAGCCAGCTAGCCAGCTAGCATACGCCCACTGATTAGCAGCACTGTAGTAACTATTACACTCAACTGAACGACTTAATATAATAATAATAATAATAATATATGCCATTTAGGAGACGCTTTTATCCAAAGCGACTTACAGTCATGTGTGCATACATTCTACGTATGGGTGGTCCCGGGAATCGAACCCACTACCCTGGCGTTACAAGCGCCATGCTCTACCAACTGAGCTACAGAAGGATTAGTGTAGTGTTAGCTAGCTACATAGCTGTATTTGCTGTCTTCGTATCCAAGATAATTGTGTAGTTTAGAGTGTGTAGTCTTAGAGTGATTATCTTAATTTACCGAGGTTAGCTAGCCAGCTATTTGTCGTCCTTAACGTAGGAGACTCTGATAACTAGCTAACAGCTAACAGCTAACAGCTAGCCAACGTCTACTGAATAGAACTCAACAACCCGGTCGCATTCACAGGTAGTATCACATTTTCATTTAATTTCATTACAGTACAACGGTTTGATTTGTTTGATCGTAGCTAGCTACATAGCTAGCTACATAGCCGTCTTTGTATCAAAGATAATTGTGTAGTCTAGAGCGATTTTCTAGGTTAGCTAGCCAGCTATTGTCGTTCTTTTAACGTAAACAACACTGCTAGCTAGCCAGCTAGCCCCCGAATAGCAGCACTGCAGAAACTATTACACTCAACGGAACGACTTGATTAGTGTAGTGTCAACAACGCAGCCACTGCCAGCTAGCCTACTTCAGCAGTACTGTATCATTTTTAATCATTTTAGTCAATAAGATTCTTGCTGCGTAAGCTTAACTTTCTGAACATTCGAGACGTGTAGTCCACTTGTCATTCCAATCTCCTTTGCATTAGCGTAGCCTCTTCTGTAGCCTGTCAACTATGTGTCTGTCTATCCCTGTTCTCTCCTCTCTGCACAGACCATACAAACGCTCCACACCGCGTGGCCGCGACCACCCTAATCTGGTGGTCCCAGCGCGCACGACCCACGGGAGTTCCAGGTCTCCGGTAGCCTCTGGAACTGCCGATCTGCGGCCAACAAGGCAGTGTTCATCTCAGCCTATGCCTCCCTCCAGTCCCTCGACTTCTTGGCACTGACGGAAACATGGATCACCACAGACAACACTGCTACTCCTACTGCTCTCTCTTCGTCCGCCCACGTGTTCTCGCACACACCGAGAGCTTCTGGTCAGCGGGGTGGTGGCACCGGGATCCTCATCTCTCCCAAGTGGTCATTCTCTCTTTCTCCCCTTACCCATCTGTCTATCGCCTCCTTTGAATTCCATGCTGTCACAGTTACCAGCCCTTTCAAGCTTCATCCTTATCATTTATCGCCCTCCAGGTCCCCTCGGAGAGTTCATCAATGAGCTTGATACCTTGATAAGCTCCTTTCCTGAGGACGGCTCACCTCTCACAGTGCTGGGCGACTTTAACCTCCCCACGTCTACCTTTGACTCATTCCTCTCTGCCTCCTTCTTTCCACTCCTCTCCTCTTTTGACCTCACCCTCTCACCTTCCCCCCCTACTCACAAGGCAGGCAATACGCTCGACCTCATCTTTACTAGATGCTGTTCTTCCACTAACCTCATTGCAACTCCCCTCCAAGTCTCCGACCACTACCTTGTATCCTTTTCCCTCTCGCTCTCATCTAACACCTCCCACACTGCCCCTACTCGGATGGTATCGCGCCGTCCCAACCTTCGCTCTCTCTCCCCCGCTACTCTCTCCTCTTCCATCCTATCATCTCTTCCCTCTGCTCCAACCTTCTCCAACCTATCTCCTGATTCTGCCTCCTCAACCCTCCTCTCCTCCCTTTCTGCATCCTTTGACTCTCTATGTCCCCTATCCTCCAGGCCGGCTCGGTCCTCCCCTCCCGCCCCGTGGCTCGACGACTCATTGCGAGCTCACAGAACAGGGCTCCGGGCAGCCGAGCGGAAATGGAGGAAAACTCGCCTCCCTGCGGACCTGGCATCCTTTCACTCCCTCCTCTCTACATTTTCCTCCTATGTCTCTGCTGCTAAAGCCATTTTCTACCACTCTAAATTCCAAGCATCTGCCTCTAACCCTAGGAAGCTCTTTGCCACCTTCTCCTCCCTCCTGAATCCTCCTCCCCCCCCCCCTCCCTCTCTGCAGATGACTTCGTCAACCATTTTGAAAAGAAGGTCGACGACATCCGATCCTCGTTTGCTAAGTCAAATGACACCGCTGGTTCTGCTCACACTGCCCTACCCTGTGCTCTGACCTCTTTCTCCCCTCTCTCTCCAGATGAAATCTCGCGTCTTGTGACGGCCGGCCGCCCAACAACCTGCCCGCTTGACCCTATCCCCTCCTCTCTTCTCCAGACCATTTCCGGAGACCTTCTCCCTTACCTCACCTCGCTCATCAACTCATCCCTGACCGCTGGCTACGTCCCTTCCGTCTTCAAGAGAGCGAGAGTTGCACCACTTCTGAAAAAACCTACACTCGATCCCTCCGATGTCAACAACTACAGACCAGTATCCCTTCTTTCTTTTCTCTCCAAAACTCTTGAACGTGCCGTCCTTGGCCAGCTCTCCCGCTATCTCTCTCTGAATGACCTTCTTGATCCTAATCAGTCAGGTTTCAAGACTAGTCATTCAACTGAGACTGCTCTTCTCTGTATCACGGAGGCGCTCCGCACCGCTAAAGCTAACTCTCTCTCCTCTGCTCTCATCCTTCTAGACCTATCGGCTGCCTTCGATACTGTGAACCATCAGATCCTCCTCTCCACCCTCTCCGAGTTGGGCATCTCCGGCGCGGCCCACGCTTGGATTGCGTCCTACCTGACAGGTCGCTCCTACCAGGTGGCGTGGCGAGAATCTGTCTCCTCACCACGCGCTCTCACCACTGGTGTCCCCCAGGGCTCTGTTCTAGGCCCTCTCCTATTCTCGCTATACACCAAGTCACTTGGCTCTGTCATAACCTCACATGGTCTCTCCTATCATTGCTATGCAGACGACACACAATTAATCTTCTCCTTTCCCCCTTCTGATGACCAGGTGGCGAATCGCATCTCTGCATGTCTGGCAGACATATCAGTGTGGATGACGGATCACCACCTCAAGCTGAACCTCGGCAAGACGGAGCTGCTCTTCCTCCCAGGGAAGGACTGCCCGTTCCATGATCTCGCCATCACGGTTGACAACTCCATTGTGTCCTCCTCCCAGAGCGCTAAGAACCTTGGCGGGATCCTGGACAACACCCTGTCGTTCTCAACTAACATCAAGGCGGTGGCCCGTTCCTGTAGGTTCATGCTCTACAACATCCATAGAGTACGACCCTGCCTCACACAGGAAGCGGCGCAGGTCCTAATCCAGGCACTTGTCATCTCCCGTCTGGATTACTGCAACTCGCTGTTGGCTGGGCTCCCTGCCTGTGCCATTAAACCCCTACAACTCATCCAGAACGCCGCAGCCCGTCTGGTGTTCAACCTTCCCAAGTTCTCTCACGTCACCCCGCTCCTCCGCTCTCTCCACTGGCTTCCAGTTGAAGCTCGCATCCGCTACAAGACCATGGTGCTTGCCTACGGAGCTGTGAGGGGAACGGCACCTCAGTACCTCCAGGCTCTGATCAGGCCCTACACCCAAACAAGGGCACTGCGTTCATCCACCTCTGGCCTGCTCGCCTCCCTACCACTGAGGAAGTACAGTTCCCGCTCAGCCCAGTCAAAACTGTTCGCTGCTCTGGCTCCCCAATGGTGGAACACACTCCCTCACGACGCCAGGACAGCGGAGTCAATCACCACCTTCCAGAGACACCTGAAACCCCACCTCTTTAAGGAATACCTAGGATAGGATAAGTAATCCTTCTCACCCCCCTTTAAGATTTAGATGCACTATTGTAAAGTGACTGTTCTACTGGATGTCATAAGGTGAATGCACCAATTTTTAAGTCGCTCTGGATAAGAGCGTCTGCTAAATGACTTAAATGTAAATGTAAATGAAACTAACACTAAAGTGACAGTTATAAATGTAAGGAAACTAACACTGAAGTTATAAATGTGAGGAAACTAACACTGAAGTTATAAATGTGAAGAAACTAACACTACAGTTAGTTATAAATGTAAGGGAACTAACACTAAAGTTATAAATGTAAGGAAACTAACACTAAAGTTATAAATGTAAGGAAACTAACACTAAAGTTATAAATGTAAGGGAACTAACACTAAAGTTATGAATGTAAGGAAACTGACACTAAAGTTATAAATGTGAGGAAACTAACACTAAAGTTATAAATGTAAGGAAACTAACACTAAAGACACAGTTATAAATGTGAGGAAACTAACACTAAAGACACAGTTATAAATGTGAGGAAACTAACACTAAAGAGACAGTTATAAATGTGAGGAAACTAACACTAAAGAGACAGTTATAAATGTGAGGAAACTAACACTAAAGAGACAGTTATAAATGTGAGGAAACTAACACTAAAGAGACCGTTATAAATGTGAGGAAACTAACACTAAAGAGACAGTTATAAATGTGAGGAAACTAACACTAAAGAGACAGTTATAAATGTGAGGAAACTAACACTAAAGAGACAGTTATAAATGTGAGGAAACTAACACTAAAGAGACAGTTATAACATCAGTTTCAGCAGCGTCTGGTCTCCCATCCAGGGACTGACGTTGTGTCACATTCGTCGTAACGAGGAGACCAAGGCGCAGCGTGATATGAATACATTCCTCTTTAAAGAAAGAAAACACTGAACAAATTATACAAAACAACGTGAAGTTATGAATAACGAGTGCTGACATGCAACTAACCGTAGACAATAACCCACAAAACCAAAAGGCAACCTAAATAGGATCCCCAATCAGAGACAACGATAAACAGCTGCCTCTGATTGGGAACCAATTCAGGCCAAATAGACCTACCTACCCCTAGACAAGTGTAAACACACATACCACCCTCGTCACACCCTGACCTAAGCAAAATAATAAAGAAAACTAAGATAACTAAGGGGTCAGGGAATGACAGTACCCCCACCCCCCGAAATGTCCGGACTCCCGGCCGCAAACGTAAACCTACATGGGAGGGTCTGGGCGGGCATTTATCCTCGGTGGCGGCTCTGGTTCTGGACGCCGCCCCCCTTCTTTACACTGAGTCCGCTCTTGTAGCACTGACCCGTGGATCATCGGATGTTCTGGACTGCGGATCCTCGCCGGAGACCCTGGACTGGGGACCGTCGCTGGAGAACCCAGACTGGGGACCGTCGCTGGAGGCCCTGGACTGGGGACCGTCGCTGGAGGCCCCGGACTGGGGACCGTCGCTGGAGGCCCCGGACTGGGGACCGTCGCTGGAGAACCCGGACTGGGGACCGTCGCTGGAGACCCCAGACTGGGGACCGTCGCTGGAGACCCCGGACTGGGGACCGTCGCTGGAGACCCTGGACTGGGGACCGTCGCTGGAGACCCTGGACCGTCGCTGGAGGCCCTGGACCGTCGCTGGAGGCCCTGGACCGTCGACCGTCGCTGGAGACCCTGGACTGGGGACCGTCGCTGGAGGCCCCAGACTGGGGACCGTCGCTGGAGACCCTGGACTGGGGACCGTCGCTGGAGGCCCCAGACTGGGGACCGTCGCTGGAGACCCTGGACTGGGGACCGTCGCTGGAGGCCCTGGACTGGGGACCGTCGCTGGAGACCCCAGACTGGGGACCGTCGCTGGAGGCCCCAGACTGGGGACCGTCGCTGGAGACCCTGGACTGGGGACCGTCGCTGGAGGCCCCGGACTGGGGACCGTCGCTGGAGGCCCTGGACTGGGGACCGTCGCTGGAGGCCCTGGACTGGGGACCGTCGCTGGAGGCCCCGGACTGTGGCCCGACGTTGGAGGTTCCGGACTTTGGCCCGTCATTGGAGGTTCCGGACTGTGAACTGTTACTGGACGCGGTACCGTCGCCGGACGCTCTGGACTGGGTACTGTTGCCGTACGCTCTGCACTGCCAAGGCGCACTGTAGGCCTGGTGCGTGGTGTCGGCACTGGTGGTATTGGGCTGGTGACACGCACCTCAGGGCGAGTGCGGGGAGCAGACACAGGACGTACTGGACTGTGGAGGCGCCCTGGAGGTCTGGAGTGTAGAGCTGACACAACCCGTCCTGGCTGGATGTTTATTTTTCTGTCCAATAACTCCTCGACTCTCTCAGACTCAGCCCTCAGCTTCGCCGATAGCTCCGATAACATCCATGGCTCCTTACGGTAAACAGGGGAAGTTGGCTCAGGTCTGGCTCCTGACTCTGCCACACTATTCTTGTGCCTCCTCCCAATACATTTTTAGGGCTGCCTCTCGTGCTTCCAGACGCCTCTCTGCTTTCGCTGCCTCCAGCTCGGCTTTGGGGCGGCAATATTCCCCTGGCTCTGCCCAGGGTCCTTTCGATACATGATGATATGATATGATATATGCCATTTAGCTGACGCTTTTATCCAAAGCGACTTACAGTCATGTGTGCATACATTCTACGTATGGGTGGTCCCGGGAATCGAACCCACTACCCTGGCGTTACAAGCGCCATGCTCTACAAACTGAGCCACAGAAGGACCACCTCCCAAGTCCATTTCTCCAAATAGTGCAGCCTCCCCCACTGCTGCTGCTGCTGCTGCTGCTGCCTCTGTTGCTTCTCCTGCTGCTGCTGTTGCTGCTTCTCCTGCTGCTTCTCCTGCTGCTGATTTTGCTGTTGCTGCTGTTGCTCCTGCTGCTGCTGCTTCTCCTGCTGCTGATTTTGCTGCTGCACCTGTCGCTTCTCCTGCTGCTGCTGTTGCTGCTGCCTCTGTTGCTTCTCCTGCTGCTGATTTTGCTGCTGCTGTTGCTGCTGCCTCTGTTGCTTCTCCTGCTGCTGATTTTGCTGCTGCTGTTGCTCCTGCTGCACCTGTCGCTTCTCCTGCTGCTGCTGTTGCTGCTGCCTCTGTTTACCACGCCGCTTGGTCCTTGGTTGGTGGGTGATTCTGTAACGGTTTTCTTCTGGGGAAAGAGAGGCAGACCAAAGGTCTGGAGTGTAGAGCTGACACAACCCGTCCTGGCTGGATGTTTATTTTCACCCTGCAAATGCAGGGCGCTGGCACAGGACGCATTGGGCTGTGCAGACTCAGTAATTTAGACAGACAGCTCGGTGCATTCAACATGTCAATACCTCTCATAAATAAAAGTAGTGATGAAGTCTATCTCTCCTCCACGTTCAGCCAGGAGAGATTGACATGCATATTATTAATATTAGCTCTCTGTGTACATGCAAGGGCCAGTCGTGCTGCCCTGTTCTGAGACAGTTGCAAGTCCTTGCAAGTCCTTTTTTTGTGGCACCTGACCACACAACTGAACAGTAGTCAAGGTGTGACAAAACTAGGGCCTGTAGGATTTACCTTGTTGACAGTGTTGTTAAGAAGGCTGAGCATCGCATTTAGTTGAGGTTTAGGGTTTGGTGATGACCAAATTGTATGACTTAATAAAATGCTTTAAGTTTTAGAAATATTTAGGGCTAACTTATTCCTTTCCACCCACTCTGAAACTAACTGCTGCTCTTTGTTGAGTGTTGCAGTCATTTCAGTCACTGTAGTAGCTGACGTGCATAGTTTTGAGTCATCCGCATACATAGACACAGGCATGTCATAGGCATGTCGTTAGTAAAAATTGAAAAAAGCAAGGGGCCTAAACAGCTACCCTGGGGTATTCCTGATTTGAATTGGACTATATTTGATAGGCTTCCATTAAAGAACACCCCCTGTGTTCTGTTAGACAAGTAACTCTTTATCCACATTATAGCAGGGGGTATAAAGCCAGAACACATACGTTTTTCCAGCAGCAGACTATGATCGATAATGTCAAAAGCTGCACTGAAGTCTAACAAGACAGCCCCCACAATCATTTTATCATCAATTTCTCTCAGCCAATCATCAGTCATTTGTGTAAGTGCTGTGCTTGTTGAGTGTCCTTCCCTATAGGCATGGTGAAATTCTGTTGTCAATTTGTTTACTGTAAAATAGCATTGTATCTGGTCAAACACCATTTTTTCCAGAAGTTTACTTAGGGTTGGTAAAAGGCTGATTGGTTGGCTATTTGAGCCAGTAAAGGGGGCTTTACTATTCTTAGATAGAAGTGGCAATATTGTCTGCTATTATCCTCAGTAATTTTCCATCTAGATTGTCAAGAGCGCGGTGGCTTGTCATTGTTGATAGACAACAATACATTTTTCAACTTTTCCACACTGAATTCAAAAGTACACTTCTTGTTTTTCATAATGTGGTCCTTCTGTAGCTCAGTTGGTAGAGCATGGCGCTTGTAACGCCAGGGTAGTGGGTTCAATTCCCGGGACCACCCATACGTAGAATGTATGCACACATGACTGTAAGTCGCTTTGGATAAAAGCGTCTGCTAAATGGCATATATTATTATTATTATTATAATTTGGTCCGATATACTTGGATGTGTAGTGTCAGCATTTGTTGCTGGCATGTCATCGCTAAGTTTGCTTGTCTTGCGAATGAAAAAGTCATTAAAGTAGTTTGCAATATCAGTGGGCTTTGTGATGAATGACCCATCTGATTCAATAAATGTGCAAAGTTGGCTTTTTCCCAAAATATAATTTAAGATGCCCCAAAGCATTTTACTATCATTCTTTATTTAATTGATCTTTGTTTCATAGTATACTTTCATTTTCTTTTTCTTTAGTTTAGTCACATGATTTCTTCATTTGCAGTACGTTTGCCAATCAGTTGGGCTGCCAAACTTAATTGCCATTCATTTTGCCTCATCTCTCTCAACCATACCATTTTTCAATTCCTCATCAATCCAAGGGGATTTAACAGTTTTTACAGTCATTTTCTTAATGGGTGGGTGCTTATTAGTAACTGGAATAAGTAGTAGAGCAGCATCTGGTTGCTCCTCATTACACACCACGGACCAACAGCGTCTGGTTGCTCCTCATTACACACCACGGACCAGCAGCGTCTGGTTGCTCCTCATTACACACCACGGACCAGCAGCGTCTGGTTGCTCCTCATTACACACCACAGACCAGCAGCGTCTGGTTGCTCCTCATTACACACCACAGACCAGGAGCGTCTGGTTGCTCCTCATTACACACCACGGACCAGCAGCGTCTGGTTGCTCCTCATTACACACCATGGACCAACAGCATCTGGTTGCTCCTCATTACACATCACAGACCAGCAGCATCTGGTTGCTCCTCATTACACACCACGGACCAGCAGCGTCTGGTTGCTCCTCATTACACACCACGGACCAACAGCATCTGGTTGCTCCTCATTACACACCACAGACCAGCAGCATCTGGTTGCTCCTCATTACACACCACGGACAAGCAGCATCTGGTTGCTCCTCATTACACACCACGGACCAACAGCATCTGGTTGCTACTCATTACACACCACGGACCAGCAGCATCTGGTTGCTCCTCATTACACACCACAGACCAGCAGCGTCTGGTTGCTCCTCATTACACACCACGGACCAGCAGCGTCTGGTTGCTCCTCATTACACACCACAGACCAGCAGCGTCTGGTTGCTCCTCATTACACACCACAGACCAGCAGCGTCTGGTTGCTCCTCATTACACACCACAGACCAACAGCGTCTGGTTGCTCCTCATTACACACCACAGACCAGAAGCATCTGGTTGCTCCTCATTACACACCACAGACCAGCAGCATCTGGTTGCTCCTCATTACACACCACGGACCAACAGCATCTGGTTGCTCCTCATTACACACCACAGACCAGCAGCATCTGGTTGCTCCTCATTACACACCACAGACCAGCAGCGTCTGGTTGCTCCTCATTACACACCACGGACCAACAGCATCTGGTTGCTCCTCATTACACATCACAGACCAGCAGCATCTGGTTGCTCCTCATTACACACCACGGACCAGCAGCGTCTGGTTGCTCCTCATTACACACCACGGACCAACAGCATCTGGTTGCTCCTCATTACACACCACAGACCAGCAGCATCTGGTTGCTCCTCATTACACACCACAGACCAGCAGCATCTGGTTGCTCCTCATTACACACCACGGACCAACAGCATCTGGTTGCTCCTCATTACACACCACAGACCAGCAGCATCTGGTTGCTCCTCATTACACACCACAGACCGGCAGCGTCTGGTTGCTCCTCATTACACACCACAGACCAGCAGCGTCTGGTTGCTCCTCATTACACACCACAGACCAGCAGCATCTGGTTGCTCCTCATTACACACCACAGACCAGCAGCGTCTGGTTGCTCCTCATTACACACCACAGACCAACAGCGTCTGGTTGCTCCTCATTACACACCACAGACCAGAAGCATCTGGTTGCTCCTCATTACACACCACAGACCAGCAGCGTCTGGTTGCTCCTCATTACACACCACAGACCAGCAGCGTCTGGTTGCTCCTCATTACACACCACAGACCAGCAGCGTCTGGTTGCTCCTCATTACACACCACAGACCAGCAGCATCTGGTTGCTCCTCATTACACACCACAGACCAGCAGCGTCTGGTTGCTCCTCATTACACACCACGGACCAACATATATTCTTTACATCATCAACATATGATTCACTACAAACTTATTGAATGACCTCTTATACACTATATTAGGCCCAGCCTGACCTCTTATACACTATATTAGGCCCAGCCTGACCTTTATACACTATATTAGGCCCAGCCTGACCTCTTATACACTATATTAGGCCCAGCCTGACCTCTTATACACTATATTAGGCCCAGCCTGTCCTCTTATACACTATATTAGGCCCAGCCTGACCTCTTATACACTATATTAGACCCAGCCTGACCTCTTATACACTATATTATGCCCAGCCTGACCTCTTATACACTATATTAGGCCCAGCCTGACCTCTTATACACTATATTAGGCCCAGCCTGACCTCTTATACACTATATTAGGCCCAGCCTGACCTCTTATACACTATATTAGGCCCAGCCTGACATCTTATACACTATATTAGGCCCAGCCTGACCTCTTATACACTATATTAGGCCCAGCCTGACCTCTTATACACTATATTAGGCCCAGCCTGACCTCTTATACACTATATTAGGCCCAGCCTGACCTCTTATACACTATATTAGGCCCAGCCTGACCTCTTATACACTATATTAGGCCCAGCCTGACCTCTTATACACCAGATTAGGCCCAGCCTTACCTCTTATACACTATATTAGGCCCAGTCTGACCTCTTATACACTATATTAGGCCCAGCTTGACCTCTTATACACTATATTAGGCCCAGCCTGACCTCTTATACACTATATTAGGCCCAGCCTGACCTCTTATACACTATATTAGGCCCAGCCTGACCTCTTATACACTATATTAGGCCCAGCCTGACCTCTTATACACTATATTAGGCCCAGCCTGACCTCTTATACACTATATTAGGCCCTGCCTGTCCTCCTATACACTATATTAGGCCCAGCCTGTCCTCTTATACACTATATTAGGCCCAGCCTGACCTCTTATACACTATATTAGGCCCAGCCTGTCCTCTTATACACTATATTAGGCCCAGCCTGACCTCTTATACACTATATTAGGCCCAGCCTGACCTCTTATACACTATATTAGGCCCAGCCTGACCTCTTATACACTATATTAGGCCCAGCCTGACCTCTTATACACTATATTAGGCCCAGCCTGACCTCTTATACACTATATTAGGCCCAGCCTGACCTCTTATACACTATATTAGGCCCAGCCTGACCTCTTCTACACTATATTAGGCCCAGCCTGACC
Organism: Oncorhynchus keta; assembly: GCF_023373465.1. Lineage (NCBI taxonomy): Eukaryota > Metazoa > Chordata > Actinopteri > Salmoniformes > Salmonidae > Oncorhynchus > Oncorhynchus keta. The sequence continues at coordinate 62,018,781 of NC_068437.1, forward strand.
TCTTCTACACTATATTAGGCCCAGCCTGACCTCTTCTACACTATATTAGGCCCAGCCTGACCTCTTATACACTATATTAGGCCCAGCCTGACCTCTTATACACTATATTAGGCCCTGCCTGTCCTCTTATACACTATATTAGGCCCAGCCTGACCTCTTATACACTATATTAGGCCCAGCCTGACCTCTTATACACTATATTAGGCCCAGCCTGACCTCTTATACTCTATATTAGGCCCAGCCTGTCCTCTTATACTCTATATTAGGCCCAGCCTGACCTCTTATACACTATATTAGGCCCAGCCTGACCTCTTATACACTATATTAGACCCAGCCTGACCTCTTATACTCTATATTAGGCCCAGCCTGTCCTCTTATACACTATATTAGGCCCAGCCTGACCTCTTATACACTATATTAGGCCCAGCCTGACCTCTTATACACTATATTAGGCCCAGCCTGACCTCTTATACTCTATATTAGGCCCAGCCTGTCCTCTTATACTCTATATTAGGCCCAGCCTGACCTCTTATACACTATATTAGGCCCAGCCTGACCTCTTATACACTATATTAGACCCAGCCTGACCTCTTATACTCTATATTAGGCCCAGCCTGTCCTCTTATACACTATATTAGGCCCAGCCTGACCTCTTATACACTATATTAGGCCCAGCCTGACCTCTTATACACTATATTAGGCCCAGCCTGTCCTCTTATACACTATATTAGGCCCTGCCTGACCTCTTATACACTATATTAGGCCCAGCCTGACCTCTTATACACTATATTAGGCCCAGCCTGACCTCTTATACACTATATTAGGCCCAGCCTGTCCTCTTATACACTATATTAGGCCCTGCCTGACCTCTTATACACTATATTAGGCCCAGCCTGACCTCTTATACACTATATTAGGCCCAGCCTGACCTCTTATACACTATATTAGGCCTTGCCTGACCTCTTATACACTATATTAGACCCAGCCTGACCTCTTATATACTATATTAGGCCCAACCTGACCTCTTATATACTATATTAGGCCCAGCCTGACCTCTTATACACTATATTAGGCCCAGCCTTTGGAACTTTGTTTTTCCTAGATATGGCTGTTATATTGTGATCATTACATACTATGAACTTGGATACTGCTTTAAAGCAAATATCTGCATCATCAGTAAAGATGTGATCAATACATGTTGATGATTTAATTCCTGTGCTGTTTGTAACTACCCTGGTAGGTTGACTGATAACCTGAACCAGGTTGCAGGCACTGGTTACAGTTTGAAGTTTTTTCCAGAGTGGGCAGCTTGATGATAGCCATTCAATATTTAAATCACCCAGAAAATATAATTCTCTGTTGATATCACATACATTATCAAGCATTTCACACATGATATCCAGATACTGACTGTTAGCACTTGGTGGTCTATAGCAGCTCCCCACCAGAATGATCTTTAGGTGAGGCAGATGAACCTGTAGCCATATTACTTCAACAGTGTTTAACATGAGATTATCTCTAAGCTTTACAGGAATATGGTTCTGAATAAAGACCACAACACCTCCACCTTTGGCATTTCTGTCTTTTCGGTAGATGTTATAACCATGTAATGCTACCACTGTATCATCAAAGGTATTATCTAAGTGAGTTTCAGAGAGAGAGTCAGAATATGAATGTCATCTGTTACAAGCAAGTTATTGACATCATGGACCTTGCTTCTCAGACTGCATATGTTATTATGGGCTATTTTTAGCACTTTTCTGTGTTGTTTTTAATGTTTTACTGGGAAGCTTATCAGAGGTTGACTTACTCATGTTATTTACATTGGAGCTGATAGTGCAGGGTGAGCTGCATAAAGTGGTCTTCCTACTATTGCACACCGCCTCAGTGCTAACACTGTAACTCTGGTTTATAGGCTCATGATTACTGCTTACAATAGCTGTAGGATAAACAGATGTATTCGGTGCAATTAAGGGAACTTAAATTAAATTACTTAAATTACCAATGCCCCTAAGATCATGTACATTTGATGCAGCATGATGACGACTCATTGTCACAATGGTAGGGATTAACTGAGCTGGTCTTGGATCATTTACCAGTCATGGTTTCAACGCAGCCTTGAAATACATGGACAGAGTCCAGGAGCCAAGATGATTTAGATGGACTCCGTCATTCCTGTTATCTTCCGTTACCAGAAGGTGTCAAAGTTATCAATAAAAGTGACTCCAGCAGAGCTACAGTCTTTTAGCCAGATGGGTAATGCCAGCAGTCTGCTGAATCTTTCACACCCGCGGCCCAACGATGGTACTATCTTCTGTTACCAGAAGGTGTCAAAGTTATCAATAAAAGTGACTCCAGCAGAGCTTCAGTCTTTTAGCCAGATGGGTAATGCCAGCAGTCTGCTGAATCTTTCACACCCGCGGCCCAACGATGGTACTATCTTCTGTTACCAGAAGGTGTCAAAGTTATCAATAAAAGTGACTCCAGCAGAGCTTCAGTCTTTTAGCCAGATGGGTAATGCCAGCAGTCTGCTGAATCTTTCACACCCGCGGCCCAACGATGGTACTGGACCTGAAATCATTGCCTGTTTTTTGGAGTCTTTTAATGCTAAAATCAATTTTCCGATGTTCCCGAGCTGGCCCTCCTGATGTCATTTGACCCCACATGGACTACGACAGTGTCAGCTCCCGGCATCTGTGGTAGAACAGTCAGAAGTAGCCTTGTTATGTCCTGTACTCGTGTTCCTGTGGTAGATCAGTCAGAAGCAGCCTTGTTATGTCCTGTACTCGTGCTCCTGGGAAGCACAGGGTTTTTGCCTTGGGGACCGAGATGTTTCTCACCATAGAGCTGCCTATGGTGACAGCTGGCGATGTTGAATGGGCCCATATCTCAGGCAGCCTCATGGTCTGATGAGGCTGGGAGCTCCGAGGATCTGAACCAGAGGTAGAAGCCACTGGAGAGGGAGACAGAGCCGAGGACGAAGTCGCAGGTACCTCCGGATCCTGGGCGGCAAAGCTGTTTCTGGTCTGTGTCAGTTCCGGGCTAAACATCTCCATGGAGACCCCCGTTGCCAGAGGACGCCTTCTTTGACTTCCACGGCGAGTGACGTACCTCCATGGCTGGTTGGTTGGGTCGAGAACAGCTCCATTCTCCAGGGAAGGGGGAGACCCCTTCGGGGATGGAACCCTGCCGAGCACCGGGCCAATGGACTGTGGAGAGCCGACACGGCGGTGAAACCTCCACCAGACCAGAGCGGCCTCCGGCTACTGGGGTGGAAGAAAATAAAAAGTAGGTGGGCGTGGATTTCCCAGTAGCTTCTGCAGGTGTGCTACTGGCTTGCTAAGAGCAGCTACTTCGCTCCGAATAGTCCTCTGCAAGCAAGCAGTTGCTACGTTGAAAGTCAGTGCGGTCCACATTGTCCCTGAACAAAGCAAAGTAAACGCAGTTCCTGCAAGGTTGGAAACGTTCGATAGCGGCCTCCGTTTGAGACCGCCGAGCCAGCTAAGCTAGCTGGGCTTTCGCGTCTCTCCCCCTATACGGAATCTGTCAGGATCACGGGACAGATAGCAGCGCTCACATCAATTTAGCCCAACAGAGCCGCAGGATCCAAAGTAAAAGAAAAGTATATTAAAACACTGTTAGCTTTTATCCGAGGTCTTTAGTTCAGGTTTCATCTTTCATGTATTCGGTCCAGTTCTACTGTATCTCAGTCTATGCCGCTCTGACATTGCTTACCCAAAAATGTCTATATTCTTAATTCCATTCCTTTACTTTAGATTTGTGCGTATTGTTAGATATTACTTGTTAGATATTACTGCACGGTTGAAGCTAGAAACACAAGCATTTCACTACACCCGCAATAACATCTGTAAGGGAATACCCCCCTGTATTGGACAAAAATGAATGGCATGTCATTGGCATCGGACAAACCATATACACATTGGCCAATACCACCCAATTCGGCGTTGATTCATCCAAAGTGTATTGCAAATGCCATATGGTAATTGCCAGTTGTAACACTTTAAAAATTCAACAGGGGGCAAATGCGCTCCACCGGGGTTTTTCATATTGGATATGTAACCCAAATTAATGTCCAAAAGTAAAATTTTGAAAAAATGAACTTTTTTCAAAAACGTATCACCCCTTAAAAAGTGCTTTCTGGACCGTTTTTCGAAATTCTTTCGATTTTTTTGTCAATTACACATGTGTAAGAACTGTATGAATATACTTTTGTCCAATTTTATTATCATAATTTTTTTTTAAATTTTATATGCGCATAAGGAATATGTTTTGTCCAATTCCAATATGATTTCATAGGAAGTCAAAAGTCAAAAGTCAAAAATGTCAAAATTTTGTAAAAACTTCACACACCCATAAAAAGTGCTTTCTGGACCGTTTTTCGAAATTCTTTCGATTTTTTGTCAATTACACATGTGTAAGAACTGTATGAATATACTTTTGTCCAATTTTATTATCATAATTTTTTTTTTTTTTTTTACATGCGCATAAGGAATATGTTTTGTCCAATTCCAATATGATTTCATAGGAAGTCAAAAGTCAAAAGTCAAAAATGTCAAAATTTTGTAAAAACTTCACACACCCTTAAAAAGTGCTTTCTGGACCGTTTTTTGAAATTCTTTCAATTTTTTTGTCAATTACACATGTGTAAGAACTGTATGAATATACTTTTGTCCAATTTTATTATCATATTTTTTTATATATTTTTTTAAATTGTGCATAAGGATTTTTTTGTGGGCCAAATGACGTAAGAAATTTGACATGCTCAAAAATCCTGCAGAAATGCAAAATTGACTGGCCTGATGAACTCGGGATGGCCGGGCAGTGATAGTTGTTCCTTTCCATCACTCGTTGTGTTGACTTCATCATGTCCATTTTGTGATGTTTTTTCACTATATAATCATATTGCAAGTGCACGTGCATTTGCAATATGTTTCAATGTGCATTTACCATATGAAATTTGACCTTGCTCAAAAATGCAAAATTGACTGGTCTGATGAACACAGGATGGCCGAGCAGTGATAGTTGTACATTTCCATCACTCGTTGTGTTGATTTCATCATCTCCGTTAGGTGATGTTTTTACACTATAGAATCATATTGCAAATGCACGTGCATTGTTGTGCAACTGGTAACCCAAAAATAAAAATATGGTTGTAAATGCATTTACCGGTCATTCTGATATTAATGCTCGCTATGGGAACACAGGATGGCCGGGCAGTGATAGTTGTACATTTCCATCACTCGTTGTGTTGATTTCATCATGTCCATTAGGTGATGTTTTTACACTATAGAATCATATTGCAAGTGCGCGCGCATTTGCAATATGTTTCAATGTGCATTTACCATATGAAATTTGACATGCTCAAAAATGCAAAATTGACTGGTCTGATGGACACAGGATGGCCGAGCAGTGATAGTTGTACATTTCCATCACTCGTTGTGTTGATTTCATCATGTCCATTAGGTGATGTTTTTTCACTATAGAATCATATTGCAAGTGCGCGCGCATTTGCAATATGTTTCAATGTGCATTTACCATATGAAATTTGACATGCTCAAAAATGCAAAATTGACTGGTCTGATGAACACAGGATGGCTGAGCAGTGATAGTTGTACATTTCCATCACCTGTTGTGTTGATTTCATCATGTCCATTTGTTTATGTTTTCTCACTTTTGCAAAGTCACTGTGCATTTGCAATATGGTTCAATGGGCAGGTACCATCACAAATTTGTCATGCTATAAAAATCCTGCAGGAATGTGAAATTGACTGGTCTGATGAACACAGGATGGCCGAGCAGTGATAGTTGTACATTTCCATCACTTGTTGTGTTGATTTCATCATGTCCATTAGGTGATGTTTTTTCACTATAGAATCATATTGCAAATGCACGTGCATTGTTGTGCAACTGGTAACCCAAAAATTAAAATATGGTTGTAAATGCATTTAGCGGTCATTCTGATATTAATGCTCGCTATGGGAACACAGGATGGCCGGGCAGTGATAGTTGTACATTTCCATCACTCGTTGTGTTGATTTCATCATGTCCATTAGGTGATGTTTTTACACTATAGAATCATATTGCAAGTGCGCGCGCATTTGCAATATGTTTCAATGTGCATTTACCATATGAAATTTGACATGCTCAAAAATGCAAAATTGACTGGTCTGATGGACACAGGATGGCCGAGCAGTGATAGTTGTACATTTCCATCACTCGTTGTGTTGATTTCATCATGTCCATTAGGTGATGTTTTTCACTATAGAATCATATTGCAAGTGCGCGCATTTGCAATATGTTTCAATGTGCATTTACCATATGAAATTTGACATGCTCAAAAATGCAAAATTGACTGGTCTGATGAACACAGGATGGCTGAGCAGTGATAGTTGTACATTTCCATCACCTGTTGTGTTGATTTCATCATGTCCATTTGTTTATGTTTTCTCACTTTTGCAAAGTCACTGTGCATTTGCAATATGGTTCAATGGGCAGGTACCATCACAAATTTGTCATGCTATAAAAATCCTGCAGGAATGTGAAATTGACTGGTCTGATGAACACAGGATGGCCGAGCAGTGATAGTTGTACATTTCCATCACTTGTTGTGTTGATTTCATCATGTCCATTAGGTGATGTTTTTCACTATAGAATCATATTGCAAATGCACGTGCATTGTTGTGCAACTGGTAACCCAAAAATTAAAATATGGTTGTAAATGCATTTAGCGGTCATTCTGATATTAATGCTCGCTATGGGAACACAGGATGGCCGGGCAGTGATAGTTGTACATTTCCATCACTCGTTGTGTTGATTTCATCATGTCCATTAGGTGATGTTTTTACACTATAGAATCATATTGCAAGTGCGCGCGCATTTGCAATATGTTTCAATGTGCATTTACCATATGAAATTTGACATGCTCAAAAATGCAAAATTGACTGGTCTGATGGACACAGGATGGCCGAGCAGTGATAGTTGTACATTTCCATCACTCGTTGTGTTGATTTCATCATGTCCATTAGGTGATGTTTTTCACTATAGAATCATATTGCAAGTGCGCGCGCATTTGCAATATGTTTCAATGTGCATTTACCATATGAAATTTGACATGCTCAAAAATGCAAAATTGACTGGTCTGATGAACACAGGATGGCTGAGCAGTGATAGTTGTACATTTCCATCACCTGTTGTGTTGATTTCATCATGTCCATTTGTTTATGTTTTCTCACTTTTGCAAAGTCACTGTGCATTTGCAATATGGTTCAATGGGCAGGTACCATCACAAATTTGTCATGCTATAAAAATCCTGCAGGAATGTGAAATTGACTGGTCTGATGAACACAGGATGGCCGAGCAGTGATAGTTGTACATTTCCATCACTTGTTGTGTTGATTTCATCATGTCCATTAGGTGATGTTTTTTCACTATAGAATCATATTGCAAATGCACGTGCATTGTTGTGCAACTGGTAACCCAAAAATTAAAATATGGTTGTAAATGCATTTACCGGTCATTCTGATATTAATGCTCGCTATGGGAACACAGGATGGCCGGGCAGTGATAGTTGTACATTTCCATCACTCGTTGTGTTGATTTCATCATGTCCATTAGGTGATGTTTTTTCACTATAGAATCATATTGCAAGTGCGCGCGCATTTGCAATATGTTTCAATGTGCATTTACCATATGAAATTTGACATGCTCAAAAATGCAAAATTGACTGGTCTGATGAACACAGGATGGCTGAGCAGTGATAGTTGTACATTTCCATCACCTGTTGTGTTGATTTCATCATGTCCATTTGTTTATGTTTTCTCACTTTTGCAAAGTCACTGTGCATTTGCAATATGGTTCAATGGGCAGGTACCATCACAAATTTGTCATGCTATAAAAATCCTGCAGGAATGTGAAATTGACTGGTCTGATGAACACAGGATGGCTGAGCAGTGATAGTTGTACATTTCCATCACTCGTTGTGTTGATTTCATCATGTCCATTAGGTGATGTTTTTACACTATAGAATCATATTGCAAGTGCGCTGCATTTGCAATATGTTTCAATGTGCATTTACCATATGAAATTTGACATGCTCAAAAATGCAAAATTGACTGGTCTGATGGACACAGGATGGCCGAGCAGTGATAGTTGTACATTTCCATCACTCGTTGTGTTGATTTCATCATGTCCATTAGGTGATGTTTTTCACTATAGAATCATATTGCAAGTGCGCGCGCATTTGCAATATGTTTCAATGTGCATTTACCATATGAAATTTGACATGCTCAAAAATGCAAAATTGACTGGTCTGATGGACACAGGATGGCCGAGCAGTGATAGTTGTACATTTCCATCACTCGTTGTGTTGATTTCATCATGTCCATTAGGTGATGTTTTTACACTATAGAATCATATTGCAAGTGCGCGCGCATTTGCAATATGTTTCAATGTGCATTTACCATATGAAATTTGACATGCTCAAAAATGCAAAATTGACTGGTCTGATGGACACAGGATGGCCGAGCAGTGATAGTTGTACATTTCCATCACTCGTTGTGTTGATTTCATCATGTCCATTAGGTGATGTTTTTTCACTATAGAATCATATTGCAAGTGCGCGCGCATTTGCAATATGTTTCAATGTGCATTTACCATATGAAATTTGACATGCTCAAAAATGCAAAATTGACTGGTCTGATGGACACAGGATGGCCGAGCAGTGATAGTTGTACATTTCCATCACTCGTTGTGTTGATTTCATCATGTCCATTAGGTGATGTTTTTACACTATAGAATCATATTGCAAGTGCGCGCGCATTTGCAATATGTTTCAATGTGCATTTACCATATGAAATTTGACATGCTCAAAAATGCAAAATTGACTGGTCTGATGAACACAGGATGGCCGAGCAGTGATAGTTGTACATTTCCATCACTCGTTGTGTTGATTTCATCATGTCCATTTGTTTATGTTTTCTCACTTTTGCAAAGTCACTGTGCATTTGCAATATGGTTCAATGGGCAGGTACCATCACGAATTTGTCATGCTATAAAAATCCTGCAGGAATGTGAAATTGACTGGCCCGATGAACTCGGGATAGCTGGGCAGTGATTCTGGTTCATCTCCATGGCTCGTTAGGGTTGATTTCAGAATGTCACTTTTGGTGATGGTCCCTCTCCGTTTAAACATATTGCTAATGTACAAAAGTCAACTAGCAAGTCAGTGTCCATCAGTCAATTAGATGTCATTTTGACACCAAACTGATACCAATTGACACCAAACCCACTTTTTCCAACTCATTTAGAAGCCAACTATCATATATGTCAGAGCAGGCCCATAATTCACAGCGCCTTTAGTTTAAAACATAATAAAAACGTAAAACACATAGTTACGTTCTAGCTGCGGGTCCAGGTCAGACATTATGTGAAGGCCTATGTGAGGCGACCCCGAATCCCGAGTTTCGGCTCGATAGGTCCTTCGGTGCCCGAGTAAAACCCTAATTGGTGCTGAAAATCCACTTTTTTCCATGCCTTGCTATGGGGTCCTTGAATGAGCTATCGGACCGAAACGTTGGGGTCCGTCTCTATGGGCCGAGCCGGTTCCAATGCACCTAGTCTTGTGTCTCTGAGACTTTTCTAAATGTCGCCATTTTCGTAATGGTCAAAATGAATTGAAATCATTGCAAATGTACGAGGCTATTTCTCGGTCCGAGAACCTTCTAGAGCCACCTAACTCACCACGCACTATCGACCCGAGGTCTAGAACAGGTTTCTAAAGTTTCGGAACTCTAGGTCTGACGGTTCTTTTTAGCTCGAACAAAGCTAACTATTGGAGGCACTGTCTGTCTCTACAACCCCCAATACGTCCCTCCTTCCAAGTTGTGTGTCTGTGTGATTTAGTTTTCCTTTGAAATTTTATGGGAAAAATGACTGATTTACAGTTCATGGGGGTTGCCTAATCACACATATGAAGTTTTGGACAGATCTGACTTTTTTAACCCCTCGAAACAGCCCCTGAGACACCAATTAAGGCACTTCCGGTTGGCACAGGAAGCTATAAGTCAACACATATCCTCACTGGGCTATGCTTTTACAGAATCCTGTGTTTTAAGTCCTTACGTTAAGAATTGACTGATTTACACAGGGTTGAATGCACTATGTCTATCAAACTGCAGGCAGGTAATGGAAAAACACTTTTAGGGTGATTTTAACCACTTCCGGTTGGTCCAGGAAGCCTAGAATCAACACAGGTAGACCTCATACTGGCCTGATGGACTGTTATCAAAGACAGGTTCATACGGCATTCATAACCCATATAGACTTCAGGTTGAATTTAGGGGTGCAGGCAATGTATTCCTATGGGGAGAGAAGTCAATGCAAACTATTTGAAGTAAACACCTTCTTTTAACTATTAAGGGTTAATGCCACACGGTCAACGTTAGGCTTGCACGGATCGGAAGGACCTTAGGAACGTACCTGAGGTCGAATTGTGCTTCTCACCCTAACGGTTCTCTCACTGTCACCCAAAAGCAAATGACGTTGTGGGGCAGGCTTCATTTTGGGCCTACTTTTCTAATGGTCGCTGCGCTCAGACCGAGCGAGCTACGGTCAAGCGGGATATCTCGTTGAACTCGGCACGGCCTAGAGATTATGTTTATGCCATTGCCTGCTCTCTGTGTCTTTGAGAACCGCACTTTTTCACTCCATCCTTGCTGTGTGTGCGTGTGAGAGCTTTTCTTTGACATCTGTTGGGAGAAATGACTGATTTACAGTTCATGAGGGTTACCTAGTCACACATATGAAGTTTTGAAAAGATCTGACCTTTTTAACCCTTGGAAACTGCCACTGTGACATCATTAAAGGCACTTCCGGTTGGCACAGGAAGCTATAAGTAAACCCATGTCTTGATTGACATAGAAACTTACAGAATCCTGAGTTTTAAGTCCTTACGTTAAGAATTGACTGATTTACACAGGGTTGAATGCACTATGTCTATCAAACTGCAGGCAGGTAATGGAAAAACACTTTTAGGGTGATTTTAACCACTTCCGGTTGGTCCAGGAAGCCTAGAATCAACACAGGTAGACCTCATACTGGCCTGATGGACTGTTACCAAAGACAGGTTCATACGGCATTCATAACCCATATAGACTTCAGGTTGAATTTAGGGGTAAAGGCAATGTATTCCTATGGGGAGAGAAATCAATGCAAACTATTTGAAGTAAACACCTTCTTTTAACTATTAAGGGTTAATGCCACACGGTCAACGTTAGGCTTGCACGGATCGGAAGGACCTTAGGAACGTACCTGAGGTCGAATTGTGCTTCTCACCCTAACGGTTCTCTCACTGTCACCCAAAAGCAAATGACGTTGTGGGGCAGGCTTCATTTTGGGCCTACTTTTCTAATGGTCGCTGCGCTCAGACCGAGCGAGCTACGGTCAAGCGGGATATCTCGTTGAACTCGGCACGGCCTAGACATTATGTTTATGCCATTGCCTGCTCTCTGTGTCTTTAAGAACCACACTTTTTCACTCCATCCTTGCTGTGTGTGCGTGTGAGAGCTTTTCTTTGACATCTGCTGGGAGAAATGACTGATTTACAGTTTAGGAGGGTTACCTGGTCACACATATGAAGTTTTGGAGAGATGTGACTTTTCTAACCCTTCAAAACAGACAGTGTGACCCAATTAAAGGCACTTCCGGTTGGCACAGGAAGCTATAAGTAAACACATGTCTTGATTGACATAGCCACTTACAGAATCCTGAGTTTTAAGTCTTTAAGTTAAGAATTGACTGATCTACACAGGGTTGAATGCACTATGTCTATCAAACTGCATGCAGTGTATGGATCAACACTGATAAGGTGATTTCAACCACTTCCGGTTGCTTCAGGAAGCTTATAATTGGCACAGGTAGACCTCATAGTGGTCTGATGGACTGTCATAGAAGACAGGTTCATAAGTCATTCATAACCCACATAGGCTTCAGGTTGAATTTAGGGGTGCAGGCAATGTATTCCTATGGGGAGAGAAGTCAATGCAAACTCTTTGAAGTAAACACCTTATTTTAACTATTAAGGGTTAATGCCACACGGTCAAGGTTAGGCTTGCACGGATCGGGAGGACCTCAGGAACGTACCTGAGGTCGAATTGTGCTTCTCACCCTAACGGTTCTCTCACTGTCACCCAAAAGCAAATGACATTGAGGGCCAGGCTTCCTTTTGCGCCTTCTTTTTTCAAGGTCGCTGCACTCAGAGCGAGCTACGGTCAAGCGGGCGTCTCGTTGAACTCTGCACAGCCTGGAGACTATGGTGATGCCATTTTTTGTGTTGATTTCAGAATGCCATTTTGGTGATGGTCCCTCTCCGTTTAAACATATTGCTAATGTACAAAAGTCAACTAGCAAGTCAGTGTCCACCAGTCAATTAGATGTCATTCTGACACCAAACTGATACCAATTGACACCAAACCCACTTTTTCCAACTCATTTAGAAGCCAACTATCACATATGTCAGAGCAGGCCCATAATTCACAGCGCCATTAGTTTAAAACATAATAAAAACGTAAAACACATAGTTACGTTCTAGCTGCGGGTCCAGGTCAGACATTATGTGAAGGCCTATGTGAGGCGACCCCGAATCCCGAGTTTCGGCTCGATAGGTCCTTCGGTGCCCGAGTAAAACCCTAATTGGTGCTGAAAATCCACTTTTTCCATGCCTTGCTATGGGGTCCTTGAATGAGCTATCGGACCGAAACGTTGGGGTCCGTCTCTATGGCCCGAGCCGGTTTCAATGCACCTAGTCTTGTGTCTCTGAGACTTTTCTAAATGTCGCCATTTTCGTAATGGTCAAAATGAATTGAAGTCATTGCAAATGTACGAGGCTATTTCTCGGTCCGAGAACCTTCTAGAGCCACCTAACTCACCACGCACTATCGACCCGAGGTCTAGAACAGGTTTCTAAAGTTTCGGAACTCTAGGTCTGACGGTTCTTTTTTAGCTCGAACAAAGCTAACTATTGGAGGCACTGTCTGTCTCTACAACCCCCAATACGTCCCTCCTTCCAAGTTGTGTGTCTGTGTGATTTAGTTTTCCTTTGAAATTTTATGGGAAAAATGACTGATTTACAGTTCATGGGGTTGCCTAATCACACATATGAAGTTTTGGACAGATCTGACTTTTTAACCCCTCGAAACAGCCCCTGAGACACCAATTAAGGCACTTCCGGTTGTCACAGGAAGCTATAAGTCAACACATATCCTCACTGGGCTATGCTTTTACAGAATCCTGAGTTTTAAGTCCTTACGTTAAGAATTGACTGATTTACACAGGGTTGAATGCACTATGTCTATCAAACTGCAGGCAGGTAATGGAAAAACACTTTTAGGGTGATTTTAACCACTTCCGGTTGGTCCAGGAAGCTTAGAATCAACACAGGTAGACCTCATACTGGCCTGATGGACTGTTACCAAAGACAGGTTCATACGGCATTCATAACCCATATAGACTTCAGGTTGAATTTAGGGGTAAAGGCAATGTATTCCTATGGGGAGAGAAATCAATGCAAACTTTTTGAAGTAAACACCATCTTTTAACTATTAAGGGTTAATGCCACACTGTCAACGTTAGGCTTGCACGGATCGGAAGGACCTTAGGAACATACCTGAGGTCGAATTGTGCTTCTCACCCTAACGGTTCTCTCACTGTCACCCAAAAGCAAATGACGTTGTGGGGCAGGCTTCATTTTGGGCCTACTTTTCTAATGGTCGCTGCGCTCAGACCGAGCGAGCTACGGTCAAGCGGGATATCTCGTTGAACTCGGCACGGCCTAGACATTATGTTTATGCCATTGCCTGCTCTCTGTGTCTTTAAGAACCACACTTTTTCACTCCATCCTTGCTGTGTGTGCGTGTGAGAGCTTTTCTTTGACATCTGCTGGGAGAAATGACTGATTTACAGTTCATGAGGGTTACCTAGTCACACATATGAAGTTTTGAAAAGATCTGACCTTTTTAACCCATGGAAACTGCCACTGTGACACCATTAAAGGCACTTCCGGTTGGCACAGGAAGCTATAAATAAACTCATATCATGATTGGGGTATGCCTTTACAGAATCCCGAGTTTTAAGTCTTTACGTTAAGAACTGAGTTATTTACGGAGGGTTTAGTGAGTGTGTGTTATTTCAGAAAATCATAGAAAATCACAGAAATCTCGCAGAGCTCCGCAGCACACTTTAAAAAGATTCGTAAGAACAACCTGCAACTGGATCTGTAACCGTTGAAAAAAAAAACACCTATCCGTGAACATCACCAAGGTGTCGTTGTACGATTTCTCTTAAATGACGATAGATAAATGGCTGGTTCTTTTTTATTGACACCGGAGGCTCCTTGACTTTGACATGAAGTGGAAAAATAATTTCTCTATTTTCATTTTGGACCTTTAATCCCAGATAAATGGCCATAACTCAAAAACCGTTGAGGCCTAGACGCCATCTTGTTCGGGGCCAACTGCCCATTATGCCGCCCCTACGCTCACCGAGTTTCGGCTTCTAAATATTTTCAGTTTTCGAGATAAGGCCCCGTCGTGAATCGTGATGTTTTGTAGCAATAGCCATATGATTGCTTATGCCCTCTTGTGGGAATTTCCGGGACATGGGAAAAATGACATAAATCTTATTATTTTTGTAAAACGGAAACCGAATGTCCGACAACGTTCATTTGATGACTTCCTGGTAGGTCCGGCCCTGCCGCTCGGCCCGACGCCGTCCGCGAATTTTACAAACGATTTCGGACGTCTAGTAAGGGACCGTACATTTGCAATATGGACTTTCTCACTAACCATACAGGTACTGCCGAATTCTTCCCTTAAGGTATGCTAAACACGTGTATGTGATAAATAACATTTGATTTGATTTGATGATGCTGGTACAGTAGGTGTTACCGGTACGCCGGGAGTCAGGAAGCAGGTGCAGAAAGTGAGTTTAATCATGATAAATACAGATAAACAAAACATGAGAAGCACGTGAATGAAAACAATACTACCTAGTGACTGCTGTCTCCTGAGGGACAGGAAGTAGGGTAGCCTAGTGGTTAGAGTGTTGGACTAGTAACCGGAAGGTTGCAAGCTCAAACCCCTGCGCTGACAAGGTACAAATCTGTCGTTCTGCCCTTGAACAGGCAGTTAACCCACAGTTCCTAGGCCGTCATTGAAAATAAGAATTTGTTCTTAACTGACTTGCCTAGTTAAATAAAAGTAAAATAAAAAATGTAAATAAAAAAAGTAGGCGTGGCAGTAGATAAAAACGATTCTTTCATGGAATGGGGGTGTGGTATATTGTATTTCTTTAATGTATGCCTACATTCTGATGTAGATCTCAATTCAATTCAAGGGCTTTATTGGCATGGGAAACATGTGTTAACATTGCCAAAGCAAGTGAGGTAGACAACATACAAAGTGAATATATAAAGTGAAAAACAACAAAAATTAACAGTAAACATTACACATACAGAAGTTTAAAAACAGTAAAGACATTACAAATGTCATATTATATATATATATATACAATGTACAAATAGTTAAAGGACACAAGATAAAATGAATAAGCATAAATATGGGTTGTATTTACAATGGTGTTTGTTCTTCACTGGTTGCCCTTTTCTCGTGGCAACAGGTCACAAATCTTGCTGCTGTGATGGCACACTGTGGAATTTCACCCAAAAGATATGGGAGTTTTTCAAAATTGGATTTGTTTTCGAATTCTTTGTGGATCTGTGTAATCTGGGGGAAATATGTCTCTCTAATATGGTCATACATTGGGCAGGAGGTTAGGAAGTGCAGCTCAGTTTCCACCTCATTTTGTGGGCAGTGATCTCTCTGTTCAACATCACATCCTTCCACAGGGATGTTGTTTCAATGTGCCAATTCGTAGGCAAGTTCTCTGCATTTGATGCTACTCAGCCCATGAAACTGGTCTGCGAGATTCTTGATATGTTTATCAAATTCAGACCCATGTCATCAGATACAACCTTATGTTCCTCTGCTACTCTTTCAAAGCCTCTCTTTCACACGGGTACATATTCCTTTTCTTTTTTTGTCAGCGTATCTCCTCAGTGTCATTCAGTCTATTTTTCCATCCCTTGCTGCTGCTCTAATTTAATCCCTTCTCTCAATTCCTTGGCTGTTCTCTCACTTCCTTGGCTGTTCTCTCACTTCCCTGGCTGTTCTCTCGCTTCCTTGGCTATTCTCTCGCTTCCTTGGCTATTCTCTCGCTTCCTTGGCTGTTCTCTCGCTTCCTTGGCTGTTCTCTCGCTTCCTTGGCTGTTCTCTCACTTCCTTGGCTGTACTCTCACTTCCCTGGCTGTTCTCTCGCTTCCTTGGCTATTCTCTCGCTTCCTTGGCTGTTCTCTCGCTTCCTTGGCTGTTCTCTCACTTCCCTGGCTGTTCTCTCGCTTCCTTGGCTATTCTCTCGCTTCCTTGGCTGTTCTCTCGCTTCCTTGGCTGTTCTCTCGCTTCCCTGACAGTTCTCTCAAGAACCTCAAGGGGGGGGGTGTTCTCTGGTGACCATTGGCTCAACTTCCCCAAGGCAAACATGTTGACTATATTAGCCCACACAGCTACAAGGATCCCTTTTCCCAACTGATGTATAGAACAAGCTTAAAACCATCTACCTTTGTTTAGATACAAGTGTCATTACACCATAAATTAATAAACATTTGTGAAAATCCATTTTTTGGACCTAACTTGCGTACCACTATTTCCATGTGGTTTTAAAGGTGTCATTTTCTTTTTAAAAAATGAGTCAGAACATACATATTATTAAATAGTACTTGACTAACCATACTACTAACACATGAATCAGTAACTATTGAATAGTATGAGCATGGAGATTCCTATAATTCTATGAAAAAATGATAGCATCCGTGAGTATAAGAATGTGTCTATAACAAGACATGAGTAAGGCTGTACCTCCACTAAGTGAAAGAGAAAAAACATTAATCTCTCCTGCCCAGGGGTTTTTATGCATGAGTCTAATTCATTCTGCATCTGAGGAGACTCACCAACTCAGACTACCTGCTACAACATTCTACACTATAATATTTCCTCTCTATAGATAGCCTATTGAGCCTACGTGTTATAACCTCTCTCTGCCTCCTTATAACACTCTTTGCTTGTATATAACACAGTTATAACATACGTCTGTCTTCACATAACGATGTAATAGCAGTTATAACATGTGTCTTCATAACGCTGTAATAGCAGTTATAACATGTCTTCATAATGCTGTAATAGCAGTTATAACATGTGTCTTCATAATGCTGTAATAACAGTTATAACATGTGTCTTCATAACGCTGTAATAGCAGTTATAACATGTGTCTTCATAATGCTGTAATAGCAGTTATAACATGTGTCTGTCTCCATAACACTGTCATAGCAGTTATAACATGTGTCTTCATAACACTGTAATAGCAGTTATAACATATGTCTGTCTCCACATAACACTGTAATAACAGTTATAACATGTCTTCATAACGCTGTAATAGCAGTTATAACATGTCTTCATAATGCTGTAATAGCAGTTATAACATGTGTCTTCATAATGCTGTAATAACAGTTATAACATGTGTCTTCATAACGCTGTAATAGCAGTTATAACATGTGTCTTCATAATGCTGTAATAGCAGTTATAACATGTGTCTCCACATAATGCTGTAATAGCAGTTATAACATGTCTTCATAATGCTGTAATAGCAGTTATAACATGTCTTCATAATGCTGTAATAGCAGTTATAACATGTCTTCATAATGCTGTAATAGCAGTTATAACATGTGTCTGTCTCCACATAACACTGTAATAACAGTTATAACATGTGTCTTCATAACACTGTAATAGCAGTTATAACATATGTCTGTCTCCACATAACACTGTAATAGCAGTTATAACATGTCTTCATAATGCTGTAATAGCAGTTATAACATGTGTCTTCATAATGCTGTAATAGCAGTTATAACATGTCTTCATAACACTGTAATAGCAGTTATAACATGTCTTCATAATGCTGTAATAGCAGTTATAACATGTCTTCATAATGCTGTAATAGCAGTTATAACATGTCTTCATAATGCTGTAATAGCAGTTATAACATGTCTTCATAACACTGTAATAGCAGTTATAACATGTCTTCATAACACTGTAATAGCAGTTATAACATGTCTTCATAATGCTGTAATAGCAGTTATAACATGTCTTCATAATGCTGTAATAGCAGTTATAACATGTCTTCATAACACTGTAATAGCAGTTATAACATGTCTTCATAATGCTGTAATAGCAGTTATAACATGTCTTCATAACACTGTAATAGCAGTTATAACATGTCTTCATAACACTGTAATAGCAGTTATAACATGTCTTCATAATGCTGTAATAGCAGTTATAACATGTCTTCATAACACTGTAATAGCAGTTATAACATGTCTTCATAATACTGTAATAACAGTTATAACATGTGTCTTCATAATGCTGTAATAGCAGTTATAACATGTCTTCATAATGCTGTAATAGCAGTTATAACATTTCTTCATAATGCTGTAATAGCAGTTATAACATGTGTCTCCACATAACACTGTAATAGCAGTTATAACATGTCTTCATAATGCTGTAATAGCAGTTATAACGTGTCTTCATAACACTGTAATAGCAGTTATAACATGTCTTCATAATGCTGTAATAGCAGTTATAACATGTCTTCATAACACTGTAATAGCAGTTATAACATTTCTTCATAATGCTGTAATAGCAGTTATAACGTGTCTTCATAATGCTGTAATAGCAGTTATAACATGTGTCTGTCTCCACATAACACTGTAATAGCAGTTATAACATGTCTTCATAATGCTGTAATAGCAGTTATAACATGTCTTCATAATGCTGTAATAGCAGTTATAACATGTGTCTTCATAATGCTGTAATAACAGTTATAACATGTCTTCATAATGCTGTAATAGCAGTTATAACATGTGTCTGTCTTCATAACGCTGTAATAACAGTTATAACATGTGTCTTCATAATGCTGTAATAGCAGTTATAACATGTCTTCATAACACTGTATTAGCAGTTACAACATGTGTCTCCACATAACACTGTAATAGCAGTTATAACATTTCTTCATAATGCTGTAATAGCAGTTATAACGTGTCTTCATAATGCTGTAATAGCAGTTATAACATGTGTCTGTCTCCACATAACACTGTAATAGCAGTTATAACATGTCTTCATAATGCTGTAATAGCAGTTATAACATGTCTTCATAATGCTGTAATAGCAGTTATAACATGTGTCTTCATAATGCTGTAATAGCAGTTATAACATGTCTTCATAATGCTGTAATAGCAGTTATAACATGTCTTCATAACACTGTAATAGCAGTTATAACATGTCTTCATAATGCTGTAATAGCAGTTATAACATGTCTTCATAATGCTGTAATAGCAGTTATAACGTGTCTTCATAACACTGTAATAGCAGTTATAACATGTCTTCATAATGCTGTAATAGCAGTTATAACATGTCTTCATAATGCTGTAATAGCAGTTATAACGTGTCTTCATAACACTGTAATAGCAGTTATAACATGTCTTCATAATGCTGTAATAGCAGTTATAACATGTCTTCGTAATGCTGTAATAGCAGTTATAACATGTGTCTGTCTCCACATAACACTGTAATAGCAGTTATAACATGTGTCTGTCTCCATAACACTGTAATAGCAGTTATAACATGTGTCTGTCTCCATAACACTGTAATAGCAGTTATAACATGTGTCTGTCTTCATAACACTGTAATAGCAGTTATAACATGTGTCTGTCTCCATAACACTGTCATAGCAGTTATAACATGTGTCTGTCTCCATAACACTGTCATAGCAGTTATAACATGTGTCTGTCTCCATAACACTGTCATAGCAGTTATAACATGTGTCTGTCTCCATAACACTGTAATAGCAGTTATAACATGTCTTCATAACACTGTAATAGCAGTTATAACATGTCTTCATAACACTGTAATAGCAGTTATAACATGTGTCTTCATAACGCTGTAATAGCAGTTATAACATGTGTCTGTCTCCATAACACTGTCATAGCAGTTATAACATGTCTCTCTTCCTGAATACCATTGTTATAACACCTCTTTGCCTCCATATTAAAACCCTTATAATGTCTCTTTCCTTAATTATAACACTGTTATAATAACATATGTATATCTTATAACACTGTATAACATATCTCTGCTTCCATATAACACTGTTTAAGCTTACTGGGAGGAGGCCCCTTTGATACTTACCAACGCTGACTATTGTAACTAAATTCAGGCATCTCTCTACCTCTACAGTATGGGTTGAACACTGCTATATTACTGTCATAACACATCTCACCCCCCATGTACTGTAGCAGTGTTCAGGCTTACTGGGAGGTTCCTTTCAGACTGTAAATCCTCTTATCCCATTGGGCACAGTCAAAACTTCAAATCAGCCTCCAATTGTATATTCCGCCATGCAAGGGGAAATTAGATGATCTCTCCCAAATGGCACCCCTACAGTATTTCTTATATAGTGCACTACTTTTGACCAGGGATCCATAGGGTAGTGCACTATGTAGGGAATATGGTGCCATTTGGGACACAGGCCTATATGACCTCTCCTAAATAGGGCTGAAAATGTGCCTGCTGGAGTAATAATAATGAGATGCCAAATAATAAATGGCCTAGCTATGACAACTAATAACCTGTTAGTTAGCCTAGCTATGACAACTAATAACCTGTTAGTTAGCCTAGCTATGACAACTAATAACCTGTTAGTTATCCTAGCTATGACAACTAATAACCTGTTAGTTAGCCTAGCTATGACAACTAATAACCTGTTAGTTAGCCTAGCTATGACAACTAATAACCTGTTAGTTAGCCTAGCTATGATAACTAATAACCTGTTAGTTAGCCTAGCTATGATAACTAATAACCTGTTAGTTAGCCTAGCTATGATAACTAATAACCTGTTAGTTAGCCTAGCTATGACAACTAATAACCTGTTAGTTAGCCTAGCTATGACAACTAATAACCTGTTAGTTAGCCTAGCTATTACAACTAATAACCTGTTAGTTAGCCTAGCTATGACAACTAATAACCTGTTATTTAGCCTAGCTATGACAACTAATACCCTGTTAGTTAGCCTAGCTATGACAACTAATAACCTGTTAGTTAGCCTAGCTATTACAACTAATAACCTGTTAGTTAGCCTAGCTATGACAACTAATAACCTGTTAGTTAGCCTAGCTATGACAACTAATAACCTGTTAGTTAGCCTAGCTATGACAACTAATAACATGTTAGTTATCCTAGCTATGACAACTAATAACCTGTTAGTTAGCCTAGCTATGACAACTAATAACCTGTTAGTTAGCCTAGCTATGACAACTAATAACCTGTTAGTTATCCTAGCTATGACAACTAATAACCTGTTAGTTAGCCTAGCTATGACAACTAATAACCTGTTAGTTAGCCTAGCTATGACAACTAATAACCTGCTGGTTAGCCTAGCTATGACAACTAATAACCTGTTAGTTAGCCTAGCTATGACAACTAATAACATGTTAGTTAGCCTAGCTATGACAACTAATAACCTGCTGGTTAGCCTAGCTATGACAACTAATAACATGTTAGTTAGCCTAGCTATGACAACTAATAACCTGCTGGTTAGCCTAGCTATGACAACTAATAACCTGTTAGTTAGCCTAGCTATGACAACTAATAACCTGTTAGTTAGCCTAGCTATGACAACTAATAACCTGTTAGTTAGCCTAGCTATGACAACTAATAACCTGTTATTTAGCCTAGCTATGACAACTAATAACCTGTTAGTTAGCCTAGCTATTACAACTAATAACCTGTTAGTTAGCCTAGCTATGATAACTAATAACCTGTTAGTTAGCCTAGCTATGACAACTAATAACCTGTTAGTTAGCCTAGCTATGACAACTAATAACCTGTTAGTTAGCCTAGCTATGACAACTAATAACCTGTTAGTTAGCCTAGCTATGACAACTAATAACCTGTTAGTTAGCCTAGCTATGACAACTAATAACCTGTTAGTTAGCCTAGCTATGACAACTAATAACCTGTTAGTTAGCCTAGCTATGACAACTAATAACCTGTTGGTTAGCCTAGCTATGACAACTAATAACCTGTTAGTTAGCCTAGCTATTACACCTAATAACCTGTTGGTTAGCCTAGCTATGACAACTAATAACCTGTTGGTTAGCCTAGCTATGACAACTAATAACCTGTTAGTTAGCCTAGCTATTACACCTAATAACCTGTTGGTTAGCCTAGCTATGACAACTAATAACCTGTTAGTTAGCCTAGCTATGACAACTAATAACCTGTTAGTTAGCCTAGCTATTACAACTAATAACCTGTTAGTTATCCTAGCTATGACAACTAATAACCTGTTAGTTAGCCTAGCTATGACAACTAATCAAATCAAATCAAATCAAATTTATTTATATAGCCCTTCGTACATCAGCTGATATCTCAAAGTGCTGTACAGAAACCCAGCCTAAAACACCAAACAGCAAACAATGCAGGTGTAAAAACTAATAACCTGTTAGTTAGCCTAGCTATGACAACTAATAACCTGTTAGTTAGCCTAGCTATTACAACTAATAACCTGTTAGTTATCCTAGCTATGACAACTAATAACCTGTTAGTTAGCCTAGCTATGACAACTAATAACCTGTTGGTTATCCTAGCTATTACAACTAATAACCTGTTAGTTAGCCTAGCTATGACAACTAATAACCTGTTAGTTATCCTAGCTATGACAACTAATAACCTGTTAGTTAGCCTAGCAATGACAACTAATAACCTGTTAGTTAGTCTAGCTATGACAACTAATAACCTGTTAGTTAGCCTAGCTATGACAACTAATAACCTGTTAGTTAGCATAGCTATGACAACTAATAACCTGTTGGTTAGCCTAGCTATGACAACTAATAACCTGTTAGTTAGCCTAGCTATTACACCTAATAACCTGTTGGTTAGCCTAGCTATGACAACTAATAACCTGTTGGTTAGCCTAGCTATGACAACTAATAACCTGTTAGTTAGCCTAGCTATGACAACTAATAACCTGTTAGTTAGCCTAGCTATTACAACTAATAACCTGTTAGTTATCCTAGCTATGACAACTAATAACCTGTTAGTTAGCCTAGCTATGACAACTAATAACCTGTTAGTTAGCCTAGCTATGACAACTAATAACCTGTTAGTTAGCCTAGCTATTACAACTAATAACCTGTTAGTTATCCTAGCTATGACAACTAATAACCTGTTAGTTATCCTAGCTATGACAACTAATAACCTGTTAGTTAGCCTAGCTATTACAACTAATAACCTGTTAGTTATCCTAGCTATGACAACTAATAACCTGTTAGTTAGCCTAGCTATGACAACTAATAACCTGTTAGTTAGCCTAGCTATTACAACTAATAACCTGTTAGTTATCCTAGCTATGACAACTAATAACCTGTTAGTTATCCTAGCTATGACAACTAATAACCTGTTAGTTAGCCTAGCTATTACAACTAATAACCTGTTAGTTATCCTAGCTATGACAACTAATAACCTGTTAGTTAGCCTAGCTATTACACCTAATAACCTGTTGGTTAGCCTAGCTATGACACCTAATAACCTGTTGGTTAGCCTAGCTATGACAACTAATAACCTGTTGGTTAGCCTAGCTATGACAACTAATAACCTGTTAGTTAGCCTAGCTATGACAACTAATAACCTGTTAGTTAGCCTAGCTATGACAACTAATAACCTGTTATTTAGCCTAGCTATGACAACTAATAACCTGTTAGTTAGCCTAGCTATGACAACTAATAACCTGTTAGTTAGCCTAGCTATGACAACTAATAACCTGTTAGTTAGCCTAGCTATGACAACTAATAACCTGTTGGTTAGCCTAGCTATTACAACTAATAACCTGTTAGTTAGCCTAGCTATGACAACTAATAACCTGTTAGTTAGACTAGCTATTACAACTAATAACCTGTTAGTTATCCTAGCTATGACAACTAATAACCTGTTAGTTAGCCTAGCTATGACAACTAATAACATGTTAGTTAGCCTAGCTATGACAACTAATAACCTGTTAGTTAGCCTAGCTATGACAACTAATAACCTGTTAGTTAGCCTAGCTATGACAACTAATAACCTGTTGGTTAGCCTAGCTATGACAACTAATAACCTGTTAGTTAGCCTAGCTATTACACCTAATAACCTGTTGGTTAGCCTAGCTATGACAACTAATAACCTGTTGGTTAGCCTAGCTATGACAACTAATAACCTGTTAGTTAGCCTAGCTATTACACCTAATAACCTGTTGGTTAGCCTAGCTATGACAACTAATAACCTGTTAGTTAGCCTAGCTATGACAACTAATAACCTGTTAGTTAGCCTAGCTATGACAACTAATAACCTGTTAGTTAGCCTAGCTATTACAACTAATAACCTGTTAGTTATCCTAGCTATGACAACTAATAACCTGTTAGTTATCCTAGCTATGACAACTAATAACCTGTTAGTTAGCCTAGCTATGACAACTAATCAAATCAAATCAAATCAAATTTATTTATATAGCCCTTCGTACATCAGCTGATATCTCAAAGTGCTGTACAGAAACCCAGCCTAAAACCCCAAACAGCAAACAATGCAGGTGTAAAAACTAATAACCTGTTAGTTAGCCTAGCTATGACAACTAATAACCTGTTAGTTAGCCTAGCTATTACAACTAATAACCTGTTAGTTATCCTAGCTATGACAACTAATAACCTGTTAGTTAGCCTAGCTATTACAACTAATAACCTGTTAGTTAGCCTAGCTATTACAACTAATAACCTGTTAGTTAGCCTAGCTATTACAACTAATAACCTGTTAGTTAGCCTAGCTATGACAACTAATAACCTGTTAGTTAGACTAGCTATTACAACTAATAACCTGTTAGTTATCCTAGCTATGACAACTAATAACCTGTTAGTTAGCCTAGCTATGACAACTAATAACCTGTTAGTTAGTCTAGCTATTACAACTAATAACCTGTTAGTTATCCTAGCTATGACAACTAATAACCTGTTAGTTAGCCTAGCTATGACAACTAATAACCTGTTAGTTAGCCTAGCTATTACAACTAATAACCTGTTAGTTATCCTAGCTATGACAACTAATAACCTGTTAGTTAGCCTAGCTATGACAACTAATAACCTGTTAGTTAGCCTAGCTATTACAACTAATAACCTGTTAGTTATCCTAGCTATGACAACTAATAACCTGTTAGTTAGCCTAGCTATGACAACTAATAACCTGTTGGTTAGCCTAGCTATGACAACTAATAACCTGTTAGTTAGCCTAGCTATTACACCTAATAACCTGTTGGTTAGCCTAGCTATGACAACTAATAACCTGTTGGTTAGCCTAGCTATGACAACTAATAACCTGTTAGTTAGCCTAGCTATGACAACTAATAACCTGTTAGTTAGCCTAGCTATGACAACTAATAACCTGCTGGTTAGCCTAGCTATGACAACTAATAACCTGTTAGTTAGCCTAGCTATTACAACTAATGACCTGTTAGTTAGTTAGTTAGGTTATTAGTTGTAATAGCTAGGCTAACTATGTTAGTTAGGTTAGCTATTACAACTAATAACCTGTTAGTTAGTTAGGCTACGTTAACATTCTGCAACCTGAAAATAGCTGCTCACCTAGAATGATTCAAAGGTTAACATTTACATTACATTTAAGTCATTTAGCAGACGCTCTTATCCAGAGCGACTTACAAATTGGTGCATTCACCTTATGACATCCAGTGGAACAGTCACTTTACAATAGATTACAAAAATACCTTTGTTTGTAGATGCATTGGCGTGTATTATATTACATCGTCTGTGTTTGTGTGTTGCATCTTCCTAAATAAATACAGCTGCCAGTGTGCCCATGCACACAATCATATTACCACTTTTCCATTATGAATGCAACTCCCTATTTATAATTGGTCAATATGAAGCGTAGCCTATTATGTAAATCCTGTGTCAATTACAGACTTTATCTGGTAATATTTTATAGCCTGCTATGTGCCAATCTTTAACTCTTAATTATACTAGATCACATCAGTGGTCTCTCTCATCACTCTTTTCTCCTCTCTGTCCCCTCTTTATTTCTCTTCAATCACTCTCTCTCCCTATTTTCCTCCCCCACTCTCTCATCCATCTCCCCTGCTCCCTCCCCTCTCTCTCTCTCTCTGTCTCTCTCTCTCTCTGTGTCTCTCTCTGTTTCCCTGTCTCTCTCCCCTGCCCCCTCTTTCCCTCTCCCTCTCTAACCATGTGATGTACGTGTTTGACAATACTCTCTCGTGTCCCTCTGTTTCGGTTGCTAGGGATGGGAGACAGTCCTAGGCAACGTAGTACGCAAATCTCCAGCCGAGACGCGAGAAACCGGATAACGTACATTAGTTAGAGATATCAGTGAGGCGACAGCGAAGAGCGGACCGAGTGACCCGCGCGTAACCGATAGTTTTCATAGTAGCCAAATTGAAAATTCTCCATTTTGTATACAGGCGAACGGTCTAGTGACTTTGGGCAGCAAGATGACGACATTAACGATAGCCCGAAATGCGCTAAGTGCGCAACCGTCATCGCCAAAGCGAGAGTGAGAGCGATCACCAAAGTGGACTTCCTTTTTTCGCTCTTTCACTTTGCCGCTGGCCAGGTCAACACATCACCACACAGCTGCGTAGCCGCCTGCGCGTCAAGCTGGGCTCCGACTCGCTCTCTCGCTCGACGGACTGAACATACAGTCATCACGGGGGAGAGAAAAAAAAAGGACATCTAACTCGAACGTATCCACTTTTTTTGGGGGGGGTGGTGGTGGTGGTGGTGTGTAATTCTTGTTCTGCGTTCTCGCATCATAAGATCAGTGGAACAGGTGACACTGACATCTGCTCCGTCTGTCGAGCAGAATTCAAGCTCATATGGAAAGTAAAATGAAATGTCTAAAGCCTGCGGTTGTCGTCTGTCACACTGGGCTGAGAACATATCTACTGAAAACTTCCATGGAGTAAAGTAGCCGACAGTAAGACGCGGACAGCATCCAAATGAACATATGATACCCAAATGGCAAGTCTGCTTCTGTTGGAAGTTTGTGGAGCCATTTTATCTGTTCTGGGAAGACATTTATAGTCTTATTTACATTGGTTGACTGCTCTGGCTGACTCCAAACAGACACGAAGAGACTATGTTTTATCATCAACATTCAGCTTTATATTGTTGAGTTAAATTATTATGATTATTATTATTATCACTTCTTCAAACACTACTCTGCTGCTTTTGGTTGTTGTTATTTATAAGCTTCTAATTGGCTTATCCATCCCCCCACCTCTCCCTTTCAACTGTTCTCCAGGTCCTTGCTGTAAATGAGAATGTGTTCTCTGTTAACTTACATGCTAAAATAAGGGTAAACATTTTTTTTTTTTTTTTTTTACAATTACAATTACAAATCCATCAATATTATTGTAATGTGTCGATGTCAGTTGACACTTCATCTAATGTGGGGCAGTCAGACAGTGCCACTTCTAGTACCATGTGTTGGTCTGTGGCTGCTGAGCTAGCAGAGAGCAATCACTGGCCTGTTAAGGAACACAATGCCCCCTGTTGCTGCGGGTCCTGCCACTGGATCCTTTCTCACCAGTTCAGAGTAGGAGCCTCCGACCGGGCTGACCAGCACCAGCCTCAGTTCAGAGTAGGAGCCTCCGACCGGGCTGACCAGTCTAAGAACCAGCGTCAGCCCCAGCCAGACCAGCCTCGGACACAGACACGACCAGCCTCAGCCCCAGCCTCAGACACGTCTTCAGACACTGTCCTGTCCTAACCAGCTTCAGCCTCCACCCCAGCCATTGTTGGAGCTTCGGTCTCAGTTCCAACCCCAGTCTCAGACAAGGCTTCAGCCTCATCCCCTGATTCCATCCTGACTCAGCCAGTATCCAACGGCAGGCTGCCGGGCCACGGGTGTAGCAACGGGCGTAGCAACGGGCACGGCATGGGCAACTCCTCCAGGAAGGAGGAGGCCGAGGAAGAGAAGGATGGGGAGAAAGTGAAAGTAATGGAGGAGGAGAAGAGGAGGAGGAAGAAGAAGAAAGAGGAGGAGATGGAGGACGATGAGCTTCCCCTAGGGGTGGAGGAGATGCTGGCGAGCGGAGATCCCGTTTTGGACCTGAGCTATAAGAAGTTTCGCAGGTTGCCCGGTGTGGTCTGTGGGCTACGTCACCTGGAGAAGCTGTATGTGTGTGGTAACAGTCTGCGGACCCTCCCGGAGAACATCGTCCAACTGAAGGGCCTCCGCATCCTGGCTCTAGACTTCAACAAGATGGAGGACGTCCCGTTGGCCATCTGCCAGCTCCGTAACCTGACACGTCTCTACCTGGGCTCCAACCGCCTGATATCTCTCCCTCCAGAGCTACGCAACCTTCAGAGCCTTCGTTGCCTCTGGATGGAGAGCAACTACTTCACGTGCTTCCCCCGCCAGCTCTACGACTTACCCCACCTCAGGTCCCTCCAGATGGGGGACAACAGGCTACGGACACTGCCCCCGGACCTGTGGCATATGGAGGCCCTGCGGGGACTGTGGCTCTACGGAAACCGTTTCACTGAGTTCCCCCGTGTCTTACTCCGTATGGTGGATCTGGAGATCTTAGACTTGGACAAGAACAAGATCGAGGTGTTCCCTAATCTGAGCCGGCTCCCCGCCCTCCGCCTCTTCTCCTACGACCACAACCCTGTGGAGGGGCCTCCTGGTGTGGGGGAGGAGGTGCTGCTGGTTGGGGAGGGGGCCCAGGAGGAGCTCCAGGAACGGGCAGACAGGAAGGCTAAGAAGGAGCAGGATGTGAGGGATGCGGAAGAGGCTGTGCTGGCCGGGGATGGGCCTGTGATCCAAGGCATTCTAAAGACGGCCAAACAGAACAGTGCATCGCACGCTGGGCACAAGTACAACGAGGTGGCAACCGTGGCGATGCCCCTAACCGAGGAAGAGAGGAGGAAGGAGGAGATGGAGGCGGAGTTAGAGAGGGCGTTGAACGACTACGGGGCGGGGCTTGAGTATGACCTGGAGGGGATAGAATATGACAAGGAGGAGCTTATATGTGAGGGGGAGGGGTATGAGGTTGGGGATTTGGAGTACGAACGAGGAGATATGGACTATGAGTATGAGGAGGGGGAGGAGCTAGAGGAACCAGGAAGACAAGGGGGCCGGCATTGATGACTGACTGATTGACTCCTCCTCCTGCAAAGGCTCTGAGTCCTTCCCTCCAAAGTCTAGACTTGTTTGACCTTGCAGCAGACATTGCAGACCACTGACTGATCTACAAGCCACCTTGCATCATAAATAACTACTTAGAATTATTTGTAGATCAGTCAGTCACAATTTACCAACAATGCATCACGGATTCGATGCTCTCAGACACAGCCTCTCACCCCTCCCCTTCCTAAACCTAGGACCCCTCCCCTTCCTAAACCTAGGACTCCTCCCTTTCCTAAACCTAGGACCCCTCCCCTTCCTAAACCTAGGACCCCTCCCTTTCCTAAACCTAGGACCCCTCCCCTTCCTAAACCTATGACCCCTCCCCTTCCTAAACCTAGGACCCCTCCCTTTCCTAAACCTAGGACCCCTCCCTTTCCTAAACCTAGGACCCCTCCCTTTCCTAAACCTAGGACCCCTCCCCTTCCTAAACCTAGGACCCCTCCCCTTCCTAAGATTCTGACTACTTGACAGCTTCCTGATTTGCACTAGGAGGTGATATGAGAACTAAGTGGACAATATAAGGAAAACACCAGGATTAATAGCCTATGTCAGTTAGTTAATTATCCATTCAAGTGGATTCCAATATTGTTCTTCTGCCTTTCGAAGCTAGACCTTTTTTATGACAACGCTCCAGCTGTCATGACAACGCTCCAGCTGTCATGACAACGCCCAACCAGAGGGTTGTTTAACTTAGTAAATCCTGTGTGAAAATGAATTAATGACTAGCCTCCTGAACCTGTTGCTATAATATGTGACTTTGACATTCTCTGTCCGTAGTTAGAAGTAGAGCAGGGCTGAGCCACTAAATAACCAAGACATTAGATGTTTTTCAAACTGACCTGAAGACAGATCCATGCACTGCACATTGTGGAGATGATGGCAGGCAGTGGCGTCTTTGCCGCAACTCGGCAAATTGGCAAAAGTCAGAGCAGGACTCCGGTGACGCTGTATGTGTGTCAGTGTGTGTGTGTTTGAGTGGTTGTGTGTGAATGCGGACACGCAAGTGTGTATATATGGGTGCGTGTGTGAACGTGTACATGCTTGAGTAAGTGTGTGAACGCGTACACGTTTTGAGTGTGTGTATTTTGAAGTGAGGGGGGTAAACTTATTACCTTTGTAATGTGATATAGTTTGTTTTTGTTAAACCCATTATGTGTATAAAGGAAATCTAATCTTGCCTCATTAAATAATGATTGAGTTTATCGGGTTGGACTGAATCATTCATACACAGGGAGACCGAGGCTGTGTTCACCAGGCCTCTCAGGAGTCTGGTCCCGATCAGGTGGTGTAGGTTTACGATGATGTTCAGACAATATCTGAGCCAGGAGCTAAGTCTCCTGTACATCAAATAACGATTGTATTAGTCACATGCTGAATACAACAGGTGTAGTAGACCTTACAGTGAAATACTGAATACAACAGGTGTAGTAGACCTTACAGTGAAATGCTGAATACAACAGGTGTAGTAGACCTTACAGTGAAATGCTGAATACAACAGGTGTAGTAGACCTTACAGTGAAATGCTGAATACAACAGGTGTAGTAGACCTTACAGTAAAAATGCTGAATACAACAGGTGTAGTAGACCTTACAGTGAAATGCTGAATACAACAGGTGTAGTAGACCTTATAGTGAAATGCTGAATACAACAGGTGTAGTAGACCTCACAGTGAAATGCTGAATACAACAGGTGTAGTAGACCTTACAGTGAAATGCTGAATACAACAGGTGTAGTAGACCTTACAGTAAAAATGCTGAATACAACAGGTGTAGTAGACCTCACAGTGAAATGCTGAATACAACAGGTGTAGTAGACCTTATAGTGAAATGCTGAATACAACAGGTGTAGTAGACCTCACAGTGAAATGCTGAATACAACAGGTGTAGTAGACCTTACAGTGAAATGCTGAATACAACAGGTGTAGTAGACCTTACAGTAAAAATGCTGAATACAACAGGTGTAGTAGACCTTACAGTGAAATGCTGAATACAACAGGTGTAGTAGACCTTACAGTAAAAATTGCTTACTTTACAAAAGCCCCTAACCAACAATGCAGTTTAAAAATGAAAATACCGATAAAAATACTAAATAAACCCGTTTGGTATAGTATCCCCCTGACACGATCACTTCTCTTAAATGATTGCCTAATATGTTGATTATTTGAATCAGCTGAGTATAGTGTTAGTTGATATAGGTTGTTAAAAAATCTAGAGAAACAAGTTTATTCATTATCATAGTGGTTATTAGTATTTAGGCATGTCATGGGAAATAGGGCCAGTGGTTATTAGTATTTAGGCATGTCATGGGAAATAGGCCTAGTGGTTATTAGTATTTAGGCATGTCATGGGAAATAGGCCTAGTGGTTATTAGTATTTAGGCATGTCATGGGAAATAGGGCCAGTGGTTATTAGTATTTAGACATGTCATGGGAAATAGGGCCTAGTGGTTATTAGTATTTAGGCATGTCATGGGAAATAGGCCTAGTGGTTATTAGTATTTAGGCATGTCATGGGAAATAGGGCCAGTGGTTATTAGTATTTAGGCATGTCATGGGAAATAGGCCTAGTGGTTATTAGTATTTAGACATGTCATGGGAAATAGGCCTAGTGGTTATTAGTATTTAGGCATGTCATGGGAAATAGGCCTAGTGGTTATTAGTATTTAGACATGTCATGGGAAATAGGGCCAGTGGTTATTAGTATTTAGACATGTCATGGGAAATAGGCCTTGTGGTTATTAGTATTTAGACATGTCATGGGAAATAGGCCTAGTGGTTATTAGTATATAGGCATGTCATGGGAAATAGGCCTAGTGGTTATTAGTATTTAGGCATGTCATGGGAAATAGGGCCAGTGGTTATTAGTATTTAGGCATGTCATGGGAAATAGGGCCAGTGGTTATTAGTATTTAGGCATGTCATGGGAAATAGGGCCAGTGGTTATTAGTATTTAGGCATGTCATGGGAAATAGGGCCAGTGGTTATTAGTATTTAGACCAGTCATGGGAAATAGGGCCAGTGGTTATTAGTATTTAGGCATGTCATGGGAAATAGGGCCAGTGGTTATTAGTATTTAGACATGTCATGGGAAATAGGGCCAGTGGTTATTAGTATTTAGGCATGTCATGGGAAATAGGGCCAGTGGTTATTAGTATTTAGACCAGTCATGGGAAATAGGGCCAGTGGTTATTAGTATTTAGGCATGTCATGGGAAATAGGGCCTAGTGGTTATTAGTATTTAGACATGTCATGGGAAATAGGGCCTAGTGGTTATTAGTATTTAGGCATGTCATGGGAAATAGGCCTAGTGGTTATTAGTATTTAGGCATGTCTTGGGAAATAGGGCCAGTGGTTATTAGTATTTAGACCAGTCATGGGAAATAGGGCCAGTGGTTATTAGTATTTAGGCATGTCATGGGAAATAGGGCCTAGTGGTTATTAGTATTTAGACATGTCATGGGAAATAGGGCCTAGTGGTTATTAGTATTTAGGCATGTCATGGGAAATAGGCCTAGTGGTTATTAGTATTTAGGCATGTCTTGGGAAATAGGGCCAGTGGTTATTAGTATTTAGACATGTCATGGGAAATAGGGCCAGTGGTTATTAGTATTTAGGCATGTCATGGGAAATAGGGCCAGTGGTTATTAGTATTTAGACATGTCATGGGAAATAGGCCTAGTGGTTATTAGTATTTAGACATGTCATGGGAAATAGGGCCTAGTGGTTATTAGTATTTAGACATGTCATGGGAAATAGGGCCTAGTGGTTATTAGTATTTAGGCATGTCATGGGAAATAGGCCTAGTGGTTATTAGTATTTAGGCATGTCATGGGAAATAGGCCTAGTGGTTATTAGTATTTAGGCATGTCTTGGGAAATAGGGCCAGTGGTTATTAGTATTTAGACATGTCATGGGAAATAGGGCCAGTGGTTATTAGTATTTAGGCATGTCATGGGAAATAGGGCCAGTGGTTATTAGTATTTAGACATGTCATGGGAAATAGGCCTAGTGGTTATTAGTATTTAGACATGTCATGGGAAATAGGCCTAGTGGTTATTAGTATTTAGACATGTCATGGGAAATAGGGCCTAGTGGTTATTAGTATTTAGACATGTCATGGGAAATAGGCCTAGTGGTTATTAGTATTTAGACATGTCATGGGAAATAGGGCCTAGTGGTTATTAGTATTTAGACATGTCATGGGAAATAGGCCAGTGGTTATTAGTATTTAGGCATGTCATGGGAAATAGGCCTAGTGGTTATTAGTATTTAGGCATGTCATGGGAAATAGGGCCAGTGGTTATTAGTATTTAGGCATGTCATGGGAAATAGGGCCAGTGGTTATTAGTATTTAGGCATGTCATGGGAAATAGGCCAGTGGTTATTAGTATTTAGGCATGTCATGGGAAATAGGCCTAGTGGTTATTAGTGGTGTCATGGGAAATAGGCCTAGTGGTTATTAGTATTTAGGCATTCATGGGAAATAGGCCTAGTGGTTATTAGTATTTAGGCATGTCATGGGAAATAGGGCCAGTGGTTATTAGTATTTAGGCATGTCATGGGAAATAGGGCCAGTGGTTATTAGTATTTAGACATGTCATGGGAAATAGGGCCAGTGGTTATTAGTATTTAGGCATGTCATGGGAAATAGGGCCAGTGGTTATTAGTATTTAGACATGTCATGGGAAATAGGGCCAGTGGTTATTAGTATTTAGGCATGTCATGGAAATAGGGCCAGTGGTTATTAGTATTTAGACCAGTCATGGGAAATAGGGCCAGTGGTTATTAGTATTTAGGCATGTCATGGGAAATAGGGCCTAGTGGTTATTAGTATTTAGACATGTCATGGGAAATAGGGCCTAGTGGTTATTAGTATTTAGGCATGTCATGGGAAATAGGCCTAGTGGTTATTAGTATTTAGGCATGTCTTGGGAAATAGGGCCAGTGGTTATTAGTATTTAGGCATGTCATGGGAAATAGGGCCAGTGGTTATTAGTATTTAGGCATGTCATGGGAAATAGGGCCTAGTGGTTATTAGTATTTAGACATGTCATGGGAAATAGGCCTAGTGGTTATTAGTATTTAGGCATGTCATGGGAAATAGGCCTAGTGGTTATTAGTATTTAGGCATGTCATGGGAAATAGGGCCAGTGGTTATTAGTATTTAGGCATGTCATGGGAAATAGGGCCAGTGGTTATTAGTATTTAGGCATGTCATGGGAAATAGGGCCAGTGGTTATTAGTATTTAGGCATGTCATGGGAAATAGGCCTAGTGGTTATTAGTATATAGGCATGTCATGGGAAATAGGCCTAGTGGTTATTAGTATTTAGACATGTCATGGGAAATAGGGCCTAGTGGTTATTAGTATTTAGGCATGTCATGGGAAATAGGGCCTAGTGGTTATTAGTATTTAGGCATGTCATGGGAAATAGGCCTAGTGGTTATTAGTATTTAGGCATGTCATGGGAAATAGGGCCAGTGGTTATTAGTATTTAGACATGTCATGGGAAATAGGGCCAGTGGTTATTAGTATTTAGGCATGTCATGGGAAATAGGGCCTAGTGGTTATTAGTATTTAGACATGTCATGGGAAATAGGCCTAGTGGTTATTAGTATTTAGGCATGTCATGGGAAATAGGGCCTAGTGGTTATTAGTATTTAGACATGTCATGGGAAATAGGGCCAGTGGTTATTAGTATTTAGACATGTCATGGGAAATAGGCCTAGTGGTTATTAGTATTTAGACATGTCATGGGAAATAGGGCCAGTGGTTATTAGTATTTAGGCATGTCATGGGAAATAGGGCCAGTGGTTATTAGTATTTAGACATGTCATGGGAAATAGGCCAGTGGTTATTAGTATTTAGACATGTCATGGGAAATAGGGCCAGTGGTTATTAGTATTTAGGCATGTCATGGGAAATAGGGCCAGTGGTTATTAGTATTTAGGCATGTCATGGGAAATAGGGCCAGTGGTTATTAGTATTTAGACATGTCATGGGAAATAGGCCTAGTGGTTATTAGTATTTAGGCATGTCATGGGAAATAGGGCCAGTGGTTATTAGTATTTAGGCATGTCATGGGAAATAGGGCCAGTGGTTATTAGTATTTAGGCATGTCAAAATAGGGCCAGTGGTTATTAGTATTTAGACATGTCATGGGAAATAGGCCAGTGGTTATTAGTATTTAGGCATGTCGTGGGAAATAGGCCTAGTGGTTATTAGTATTTAGGCATGCCATGGGAAATAGGCCTAGTAGTTATTAGTATTTAGGCATGTCATGGGAAATAGGCCTAGTGGTTATTAGTATTTAGACATGTCATGGGAAATAGGCCTAGTGGTTATTAGTATTTAGACATGTCATGGGAAATAGGCCTAGTGGTTATTAGTATTTAGACATGTCATGGGAAATAGGCCTAGTGGTTATTAGTATTTAGGCATGTCATGGGAAATAGGCCTA
Source organism: Oncorhynchus keta (assembly GCF_023373465.1). Lineage (NCBI taxonomy): Eukaryota > Metazoa > Chordata > Actinopteri > Salmoniformes > Salmonidae > Oncorhynchus > Oncorhynchus keta. Next base: position 62,054,659 of record NC_068437.1, read on the forward strand.
GTGGTTATTAGTATTTAGACATGTCATGGGAAATAGGCCTAGTGGTTATTAGTATTTAGACATGTCATGGGAAATAGGGCCAGTGGTTATTAGTATTTAGACATGTCATGGGAAATAGGGCCAGTGGTTATTAGTATTTAGGCATGTCATGGGAAATAGGGCCAGTGGTTATTAGTATTTAGACCAGTCATGGGAAATAGGGCCAGTGGTTATTAGTATTTAGGCATGTCATGGGAAATAGGGCCAGTGGTTATTAGTATTTAGACATGTCATGGGAAATAGGGCCAGTGGTTATTAGTATTTAGGCATGTCATGGGAAATAGGGCCAGTGGTTATTAGTATTTAGACCAGTCATGGGAAATAGGGCCAGTGGTTATTAGTATTTAGGCATGTCATGGGAAATAGGGCCTAGTGGTTATTAGTATTTAGACATGTCATGGGAAATAGGGCCAGTGGTTATTAGTATTTAGGCATGTCTTGGGAAATAGGGCCAGTGGTTATTAGTATTTAGACATGTCATGGGAAATAGGGCCAGTGGTTATTAGTATTTAGGCATGTCATGGGAAATAGGGCCAGTGGTTATTAGTATTTAGACATGTCGTGGGAAATAGGCCTAGTGGTTATTAGTATTTAGGCATGTCATGGGAAATAGGGCCAGTGGTTATTAGTATTTAGGCATGTCATGGGAAATAGGGCCAGTGGTTATTAGTATTTAGACATGTCGTGGGACATAGGCCTAGTGGTTATTAGTATTTAGGCATGTCGTGGGAAATAGGCCTAGTGGTTATTAGTATTTAGGCATGCCATGGGAAATAGGCCTAGTAGTTATTAGTATTTAGGCATGTCATGGGAAATAGGCCTAGTGGTTATTAGTATTTAGACATGTCATGGGAAATAGGGCCAGTGGTTATTAGTATTTAGACATGTCATGGGAAATAGGGCCAGTGGTTATTAGTATTTAGGCATGTCATGGGAAATAGGGCCAGTGGTTATTAGTATTTAGACATGTCGTGGGAAATAGGCCTAGTGGTTATTAGTATTTAGGCATGTCATGGGAAATAGGGCCAGTGGTTATTAGTATTTAGGCATGTCATGGGAAATAGGGCCAGTGGTTATTAGTATTTAGGCATGTCATGGGAAATAGGGCCAGTGGTTATTAGTATTTAGACATGTCGTGGGAAATAGGCCTAGTGGTTATTAGTATTTAGACATGTCATGGGAAATAGGCCTAGTGGTTATTAGTATTTAGACATGTCATGGGAAATAGGGCCAGTGGTTATTACTATTTAGACATGTCATGGGAAATAGGGCCAGTGGTTATTAGTATTTAGGCATGTCATGGGAAATAGGGCCAGTGGTTATTAGTATTTAGACCAGTCATGGGAAATAGGGCCAGTGGTTATTAGTATTTAGGCATGTCATGGGAAATAGGGCCAGTGGTTATTAGTATTTAGACATGTCATGGGAAATAGGGCCAGTGGTTATTAGTATTTAGGCATGTCATGGGAAATAGGGCCAGTGGTTATTAGTATTTAGACCAGTCATGGGAAATAGGCCAGTGGTTATTAGTATTTAGGCATGTCATGGGAAATAGGGCCTAGTGGTTATTAGTATTTAGACATGTCATGGGAAATAGGGCCTAGTGGTTATTAGTATTTAGGCATGTCATGGGAAATAGGCCTAGTGGTTATTAGTATTTAGGCATGTCTTGGGAAATAGGGCCAGTGGTTATTAGTATTTAGACCAGTCATGGGAAATAGGGCCAGTGGTTATTAGTATTTAGGCATGTCATGGGAAATAGGGCCTAGTGGTTATTAGTATTTAGACATGTCATGGGAAATAGGGCCTAGTGGTTATTAGTATTTAGGCATGTCATGGGAAATAGGCCTAGTGGTTATTAGTATTTAGGCATGTCTTGGGAAATAGGGCCAGTGGTTATTAGTATTTAGACATGTCATGGGAAATAGGGCCAGTGGTTATTAGTATTTAGGCATGTCATGGGAAATAGGGCCAGTGGTTATTAGTATTTAGACCAGTCATGGGAAATAGGGCCAGTGGTTATTAGTATTTAGGCATGTCATGGGAAATAGGGCCAGTGGTTATTAGTATTTAGACATGTCATGGGAAATAGGGCCAGTGGTTATTAGTATTTAGGCATGTCATGGGAAATAGGGCCAGTGGTTATTAGTATTTAGACCAGTCATGGGAAATAGGGCCAGTGGTTATTAGTATTTAGGCATGTCATGGGAAATAGGGCCTAGTGGTTATTAGTATTTAGACATGTCATGGGAAATAGGGCCTAGTGGTTATTAGTATTTAGGCATGTCATGGGAAATAGGCCTAGTGGTTATTAGTATTTAGGCATGTCTTGGGAAATAGGGCCAATGGTTATTAGTATTTAGACCAGTCATGGGAAATAGGGCCAGTGATTATTAGTATTTAGGCATGTCATGGGAAATAGGGCCTAGTGGTTATTAGTATTTAGACATGTCATGGGAAATAGGGCCTAGTGGTTATTAGTATTTAGGCATGTCATGGGAAATAGGCCTAGTGGTTATTAGTATTTAGGCATGTCTTGGGAAATAGGGCCAGTGGTTATTAGTATTTAGACATGTCATGGGAAATAGGGCCAGTGGTTATTAGTATTTAGGCATGTCATGGGAAATAGGGCCTAGTGGTTATTAGTATTTAGACATGTCATGGGAAATAGGGCCTAGTGGTTATTAGTATTTAGGCATGTCATGGGAAATAGGCCTAGTGGTTATTAGTATTTAGGCATGTCTTGGGAAATAGGGCCAGTGGTTATTAGTATTTAGACATGTCATGGGAAATAGGGCCAGTGGTTATTAGTATTTAGGCATGTCATGGGAAATAGGGCCAGTGGTTATTAGTATTTAGACATGTCATGGGAAATAGGCCTAGTGGTTATTAGTATTTAGACATGTCATGGGAAATAGGGCCTAGTGGTTATTAGTATTTAGACATGTCATGGGAAATAGGGCCTAGTGGTTATTAGTATTTAGGCATGTCATGGGAAATAGGCCTAGTGGTTATTAGTATTTAGGCATGTCATGGGAAATAGGCCTAGTGGTTATTAGTATTTAGGCATGTCTTGGGAAATAGGGCCAGTGGTTATTAGTATTTAGACATGTCATGGGAAATAGGGCCAGTGGTTATTAGTATTTAGGCATGTCATGGGAAATAGGGCCAGTGGTTATTAGTATTTAGACATGTCATGGGAAATAGGCCTAGTGGTTATTAGTATTTAGACATGTCATGGGAAATAGGGCCTAGTGGTTATTAGTATTTAGACATGTCATGGGAAATAGGGCCTAGTGGTTATTAGTATTTAGACATGTCATGGGAAATAGGCCTAGTGGTTATTAGTATTTAGACATGTCATGGGAAATAGGCCTAGTGGTTATTAGTATTTAGGCATGTCATGGGAAATAGGGCCAGTGGTTATTAGTATTTAGGCATGTCATGGGAAATAGGGCCAGTGGTTATTAGTATTTAGACATGTCGTGGGAAATAGGCCTAGTGGTTATTAGTATTTAGGCATGTCGTGGGAAATAGGCCTAGTGGTTATTAGTATTTAGGCATGCCATGGGAAATAGGCCTAGTAGTTATTAGTATTTAGGCATGTCATGGGAAATAGGCCTAGTGGTTATTAGTATTTAGACATGTCATGGGAAATAGGGCCAGTGGTTATTAGTATTTAGACATGTCATGGGAAATAGGGCCAGTGGTTATTAGTATTTAGGCATGTCATGGGAAATAGGGCCAGTGGTTATTAGTATTTAGACATGTCGTGGGAAATAGGCCTAGTGGTTATTAGTATTTAGGCATGTCATGGGAAATAGGGCCAGTGGTTATTAGTATTTAGGCATGTCATGGGAAATAGGCCTAGTAGTTATTAGTATTTAGGCATGTCATGGGAAATAGGGCCAGTGGTTATTAGTATTTAGACATGTCGTGGGAAATAGGCCTAGTGGTTATTAGTATTTAGGCATGTCATGGGAAATAGGGCCAGTGGTTATTAGTATTTAGGCATGTCATGGGAAATAGGCCTAGTAGTTATTAGTATTTAGGCATGTCATGGGAAATAGGGCCTAGTGGTTATTAGTATTTAGACATGTCATGGGAAATAGGCCTAGTGGTTATTAGTATTTAGACATGTCATGGGAAATAGGCCTAGTGGTTATTAGTATTTAGACATGTCATGGGAAATAGGCCTAGTAGTTATTAGTATTTAGACATGTCATGGGAAATAGGCCTAGTGGTTATTAGTATTTAGACATGTCATGGGAAATAGGGCCAGTGGTTATTAGTATTTAGGCATGTCATGGGAAATAGGCCTCGTTGTTCAAGAGATATTGCTGCTATTAGGTCAAGATGATGTATGTATTGATCATATCAAAACAGAAATATGAAAACATTATTTTAACAAGTTCATGTGGCCCAGGAACCCCTGACGCGGGGGGGGGGTTCTGATCCTAGAGCAGAATGAATCAGATTAAATGGATGGGAGGGTCTGATCCTAGAGCAGAATGAATCAGATGAAATGGATGGGAGGGGGTCTGATCCTAGAGCAGAATGAATCAGATGAAATGGACTGGGGGGTCTGATCCTAGAGCAGAATGAATCAGATGAAATGGATGGGAGGGGGTCTGATCCTAGAGCAGAATGAATCAGATTAAATGGATGGGAGGGGTCTGATCCTAGATCAGAATTAATCAGATGAAATGGATGGGAGGGGAGTCTGATCCTAGAGCAGAATGAACCTACCTGATCAGATTAAATGGACTGGGGGGTCTGATCAATGAAATGAATGAATCAGATTAAATGGATGGGAGGGGTCTGATCCTAGATCAGAATTAATCAGATGAAATGGATGGGAGGGGTCTGATCCTAGAGCAGAATGAATCAGATTAAATGGATGGGAGGGGGTCTGAGCCTAGATCAGCACGCTTTTTGAAAACTGCGCAAAGAGATCTATTTTGTTAACGTGAAGAGTAACATAAATAATTAAGACGTTCAAAATTGCACTAGTTAGAAGCATATATTATGTCTAATTGGTGTAATATACAAGACACAGTAAAACAGGTATTGAAGACCACTAACTTTTCCCTCATTGTCTTTGTAAATGTGTCCATTACTTGTTGATGTTTCTTAACCATTTTGTTTTGTGTTCTTTGTAAGTACATAATCCAACAGCATAATTTGTACAGTATTTATTACCAGTCCTTAACAAGACCTTCACTTCCTTCCCACTGGCGAAGAGTGCAATCAGTACTCTCCTGAGCATGTCTGTGCCAAGAGGGAGAGAGAGAGTTGGAGAGAGAGAGAAAGAGATGAGAAGGGGATAGAGAGAGGGGGGCAAGGGAGGGAGAGAGAGAGAGAGGTGAGGGGGATAGAGGGAAGGGAGAGAGGTGAGGGGATAGAGGGAAGAGAGAGGGAGAGGTGAGAGGGATAGAGGGAAGAGAGGGAAGGAGAGAGGTGAGGGGGATAGAGGGAAGAGAGAGGCAGGGGGATAGAGGGAAGAGAGAGGGAGAGAGGTGAGGGGGATAGAGAGGAGAGAGAGAGGTAGGGGGATAGAGGGAAGAGAGAGGGAGAGAGGTGAGGGGGATAGAGGGAAGAGAGAGAAGGAGAGAGAGGCAGGGGGTAGAGGGGAGGAAGAGAAGTAGAAAAGGGGAGAGAGGGGGAGAGAAAGAGAGAGAGGGGGATAGATGAGAAAGGGAGAGAGAGGAGGAGAGGGGTGAATAGTTGCCTGGGGTACTTCTCCATAAAAGGCAGGGAGAGACATTTTAAACACAAGATGGAATGTCACCAAGAAAACAAGGGAGAGAAGAGAGAGAGACCACTGTGCAGGTACATTTAGCATGCATCCCAATGGTATCCTGTCCCGTGGAGCCATATGGGCCCTGGTCTACAGAGGGAATAGAATGCCATTTGGGAAGCAGTGAGAGGAGATAGGTAGGGTTGATAGGTCAGCTGATATCAGAGAGGAGAGGGTCATAGGTCAGCTGGCATCAGAGAGGAGAGGGTCATAGGTCAGCTGGCATCAGAGAGAAGAGGGTCATAGGTCAGCTGGCATCAGAGAGGAGAGGGTCATAGGTCAGCTGGCATCAGAGAGGAGAGGGTCATAGGTCAGCTGGCATCAGAGAGGAGAGGGTCATAGGTCAGCTGGCATCAGAGAGGAGAGGGTCATAGGTCAGCTGGCATCAGATAGGTGAGTGTCATAGGTCAGCTGGCATCATTAGATGAGAGGGTCATAGGTCAGCTGGCATCAGAGAGAAGAGGGTCATAGGTCAGCTGGTATCAGAGAGAAGAGTGTCATAGGTCAGCTGGCATTGGAGAGGAGAGTGTCATAGGTCAGCTGGCATTGGAGAGAAGAGTGTCATAGGTCAGCTGGCATTGGAGAGGACAGGGTCATAGGTCAGCTGGCATCAGAGAGAAGAGTGTCATAGGTCAGCTGGCATTGGAGAGGACAGGGTCATAGGTCAGCTGGCATCAGAGAGAAGAGGGTCATAGGTCAGCTGGTATCAGATAGGTGATGGTCATAGGTCAGCTGGCATCAGATAGGTGAGGGTCATAGGTCAGCTGGCATCAGAGAGGAGAGGGTCATAGGTCAGCTGGCATCAGAGAGGAGAGGGTCATAGGTCAGCTGGCATCAGAGAGGAGAGGGTCATAGGTCAGCTGGCATCAGAGAGGATAGGGTCATAGGTCAGCTGGTATCAGAGAGAAGAGGGTCATAGGTCAGCTGGCATCAGATAGGTGAGGGTCATAGGTCAGCTGGCATCAGAGATGAGAGGGTCATAGGTCAGCTGGCATCAGATAGGTGAGTGTCATAGGTCAGCTGGCATCAGAGATGAGGGGTCATAGGTCAGCTGGCATCAGAGAGAAGAGGGTCATAGGTCAGCTGGCATCAGAGAGAAGAGGGTCATAGGTCAGCTGGCATCAGAGAGGATAGGGTCATAGGTCAGCTGGCATCAGAGAGAAGAGGGTCATAGGTCAGCTGGCATCATTAGATGAGAGGGTCATAGGTCAGCTGGCATTACAGAGGACAGGGTCATAGGTCAGCTGGCATCAGAGAGAAGAGGGTCATAGGTCAGCTGGCATCAGAGAGAAGAGGGTCATAGGTCAGCTGGCATCATTAGATGAGAGGGTCATAGGTCAGCTGGCATTACAGAGGACAGGGTCATAGGTCAGCTGGCATCAGATAGGTGAGGGTCATAGGTCAGCTGGCATCAGAGAGGAGAGGGTCATAGGTCAGCTGGCATCAGAGATGAGAGGGTCATAGGTCAGCTGGCATTGAAGAGGACAGGGTCATAGGTCAGCTGGCATCAGAGAGAAGAGGGTCATAGGTCAGCTGGCATCAGATAGGTGAGGGTCATAGGTCAGCTGGCATCAGAGAGGAGAGGGTCATAGGTCAGCTGGCATCAGAGAAAAGAGGGTCATACGTCAGCTGGCATCAGAGAGGAGAGGGTCATAGGTCAGCTGGCATCAGAGATGAGAGGGTCATAGGTCAGCTGGCATCAGATAGGTGAGGGTCATAGGTCAGCTGGCATCAGAGATGAGAGGGTCATTGAGCAGCTGGCATCAGTGATGAGAGGGTCATAGGTCAGCTGGCATCAGAGAGGAGAGGGTCATAGGTCAGCTGGCATCAGATAGGTGAGTGTCATAGGTCAGCTGGCATTGGAGAGGACAGGGTCATAGGTCAGCTGGTATCAGAGATGAGAGGGTCATACGTCAGCTGGCATTGGAGAGGACAGGGTCATAGGTCAGCTGGCATCAGAGAGAAGAGGGTCATAGGTCAGCTGGCATCAGAGAGAAGAGGGTCATAGGTCAGCTGGCATCAGAGAGGATAGGGTCATAGGTCAGCTGGCATCAGAGATGAGAGGGTCATAGGTCAGCTGGCATCAGAGAGAAGAGGGTCATAGGTCAGCTGGCATCAGAGAGGATAGGGTCATAGGTCAGCTGGCATCAGAGAGAAGAGGGTCATAGGTCAGCTGGCATCAGAGAGAAGAGGGTCATAGGTCAGCTGGCATCAGATAGGTGAGGGGCATAGGTCAGCTGGTATCAGAGATGAGAGGGTCATAGGTCAGCTGGTATCAGAGATGAGAGGGTCATAGGTCAGCTGGCATCAGAGAGAAGAGGGTCATAGGTCAGCTGGCATCAGAGATGAGAGGGTCATAGGTCAGCTGATATCAGAGAGGAGAGGGTCATAGGTCAGCTGGTATCAGAGAGGAGAGGGTCATAGGTCAGCTGGTATCAGAGATGAGAGGGTCATAGGTCAGCTGGCATCAGAGAGAAGAGGGTCATAGGTCAGCTGGCATCAGAGATGAGAGGGTCATAGGTCAGCTGATATCAGAGAGGAGAGGGTCATAGGTCAGCTGGTATCAGAGATGAGAGGGTCATAGGTCAGCTGGCATCAGAGAGAAGAGGGTCATAGGTCAGCTGGCATCAGAGATGAGAGGGTCATAGGTCAGCTGATATCAGAGAGGAGGGGGTCATTGAGCAGCTGGCATCAGTGATGAGAGGTTCATAGGTCAGCTGGCATCTGTTCTGCTTTCTGTCTCTCCTCTGTTCTGCTTTCTGTCTGTCTCTCTGTTCTGCTTTCTGTCTGTCTCTCTGTTCTGCTTTCTGTCTCTCCTCTGTTCTGCTTTCTGTCTGTCTCTCTGTTCTGCTTTCTGTCTGTCTCTCTGTTCTGCTTTCTGTCTCTCCTCTGTTCTGCTTTCTGTCTCTCCTCTGTTCTGCTCTCTGTCTCTCCTCTGTTCTGCTCTCTGTCTCTCCTTGCCTCTGTTCTGCTCTCTGTCTCTCTTCTGTTCTGCTTTCTGTCTGTCTCTCTGTTCTGCTTTCTGTCTGTGTCTCTGTTCTGATTTCTGTCTCTCCTCTGTTCTGCTCTCTGTCTCTCCTTGCCTCTGTTCTGCTCTCTGTCTCTCTTCTGTTCTGCTTTCTGTCTGTCTCTCTGTTCTGCTTTCTGTCTGTGTCTCTGTTCTGCTTTCTGTCTCTCCTCTGTTCTGCTTTCTGTCTCTCCTCTGTTCTGCTCTCTGTCTCTCCTCTGTTCTGCTCTCTGTCTCTCCTTGCCTCTGTTCTGCTCTCTGTCTCTGCTGGCCTCTGTTCTGCTTTCTGTCTCTCCTCTGTTCTGCTCTCTGTCTCTCCTAGCCTCTGTTCTGCTTTCTGTCTCTCCTCTGTTCTGCTTTCTGTCTCTCCTCTGCTCTGCTCTCTGTCTCTCCTCTGTTCTGCTTTCTGTCTGTCTCTCTGTTCTGCTTTCTGTCTCTCCTCTGTTCTGCTCTCTGTCTCTCCTCTGTTCTGCTTTCTGTCTCTCCTCTGTTCTGCTCTCTGTCTCTCCTTGCCTCTGTTCTGCTCTCTGTCTCTCTTCTGTTCTGCTTTCTGTCTGTCTCTCTGTTCTGCTTTCTGTCTGTGTCTCTGTTCTGCTTTCTGTCTCTCCTCTGTTCTGCTTTCTGTCTCTCCTCTGTTCTGCTCTCTGTCTCTCCTTGCCTCTGTTCTGCTCTCTGTCTCTCTTCTGTTCTGCTTTCTGTCTGTGTCTCTGTTCTGCTTTCTGTCTCTCCTCTGTTCTGCTTTCTGTCTCTCCTCTGTTCTGCTCTCTGTCTCTCCTCTGTTCTGCTCTCTGTCTCTCCTTGCCTCTGTTCTGCTCTCTGTCTCTGCTGGCCTCTGTTCTGCTTTCTGTCTCTCCTCTGTTCTGCTCTCTGTCTCTCCTAGCCTCTGTTCTGCTTTCTGTCTCTCCTCTGTTCTGCTCTCTGTCTCTCCTCTGTTCTGCTCTCTGTCTCTCCTCTGTTCTGCTCTCTGTCTCTCCTCTGTTCTGCTTTCTGTCTGTCTCTCTGTTCTGCTCTCTGTCTCTCTGTTCTGCTCTCTGTCTCTCCTAATCTCTGTTCTGGTTACTGTGATTGGTTACTGTGTCTGGTTACTTTGTCTGGTTACTGTGACTGGTTACTGTGATTGGTTACTGTGATCGGTTAATGTGATCGGTTACTTTGTCTGGTTACTGTGATTGGTTACTGTGTCTGGTTACTGTGTCTGGTTACTGTGTCTGGTTACTGTGATTGGTTACTGTGTCTGGTTACTGTGATTGGTTACTGTGTCTGGTTAGTGTGATTGGTTACTGTGTCTGGTTACTGTGTCTGGTTACTGTGTCTGGTTACTGTGTCTGGTTACTGTGTCTGGTTACTGTGACTGGTTACTGTGACTGGTTACTGTGACTGGTTACTGTGATTGGTTACTGTGAATGGTTACTGTGTCTGGTTACTGTGATTGGTTACTGTGATTGGTTACTGTGTCTGGTTACTGTGATTGGTTACTGTGAATGGTTACTGTGTCTGGTTACTGTGATTGGTTACTGTGATTGGTTACTGTGTCTGGTTACTGTGATTGGTTACTGTGAATGGTTACTGTGTCTGGTTACTGTGTCTGGTTACTGTGATTGGTTACTGTGAATGGTTACTGTGTCTGGTTACTGTGAATGGTTACTGTGTCTGGTTACTGTGATTGGTTACTGTGATTGGTTACTGTGTCTGGCTGTGGATTGAAAATAAGTGCATTTCTTGTGAAGACCTCAACATTATCTATAAAGATTACGTCTCAGGTTACCTCTCAGGTTACCTCTCAGGTTACCTCTCAGGTTACGTCTCAGGTTACCTCTCAGGTTACGTCTCAGGTTACCTCTCAGGTTACCTCTCAGGTTACGTCTCAGGTTACCTCTCAGGTTACCTCTCAGGTTACCTCTCAGGTTACGTCTCAGGTTACCTCTCAGGTTACCTCTCAGGTTACGTCTCAGGTTACCTCTCAGGTTACGTCTCAGGTTACCTCTCAGGTTACGTCTCAGGTTACGTCTCAGGTTACCTCTCAGGTTACCTCTCAGGTTACGTCTCAGGTTACCTCTCAGGTTACCTCTCAGGTTACCTCTCAGGTTACGTCTCAGGTTACCTCTCAGGTTACGTCTCAGGTTACCTCTCAGGTTACCTCTCAGGTTACGTCTCAGGTTACCTCTCAGGTTACGTCTCAGGTTACCTCTCAGGTTACCTCTCAGGTTACGTCTCAGGTTACCTCTCAGGTTACGTCTCAGGTTACCTCTCAGGTTACCTCTCAGGTTAGGTCTCAGATTACCTCTCAGGTTACCTCTCAGGTTACGTCTCAGGTTACCTCTCAGATTACCTCTCAGGTTACCTCTCAGGTTACCTCTCAGGATACGTCTCAGGTTACCTCTCAGGTTACCTCTCAGGATACGTCTCAGGTTACGTCTCAGATTACCTCTCAGGTTACGTCTCAGATTACCTCTCAGGTTACCTCTCAGATTACCTCTCAGGTTACCTCTCAGGTTAAGTCTCAGGTTACCTCTCAGGTTACCTCTCAGGTTACGTCTCAGGTTACCTCTCAGGATACGTCTCAGGTTACCTCTCAGGTTACTTCTCAGGTTACCTCTCAGGTTACGTCTCAGGTTACCTCTCAGGTTACCTCTCAGGTTACCTCTCAGGTTACGTCTCAGGTTACGTCTCCTCAGGTTACCTCTCAGGTTACGTCTCAGGTTACCTCTCAGGTTACCTCAGGTTACCTCTCAGGTTGGCCTCAGGTTACCTCTCAGGTTACGTCTCAGGTTACCTCTCAGGATACGTCTCAGGTTACCTCTCAGGTTACCTCTCAGGTTACCTCTCAGTCATCTCAGGTTACCTCTCAGGTTACGTCTCAGGTTACCTCTCAACACCTCTCAGGTTACCTCTTAACTCTCAGGTTACCTCAGGTTATTACCTCTCAGGTTACCTCTCAGGTTACGTCTCAGGTTACCTCTCAGAACACCTCTCAGGTTACGTCTCAGCAGGTTACCTCTCAGGTTACGTCTCAGGTTACTGTCATTGGTCCAACATCATTAGAACACCTCTCAGGTTACCTCAGGTCCAGGACCAACATCATTACACCCTCTGTCATTGGTTAGAACACCCTCTGTCATTGGACCAACATCATTAGAACACCCTCTGTCATTGGACCATCATTGGACCAACATCATCATTAGAACACCCTCTGTCATTGGACCAGCAACATTAGAACACCTACTGTCATTGGACCAACATCATTAGAACACCCTCTGTCATTGGACCAGCAACATTAGAACACCCTCTGTCATTGGACCAACATCATTAGAACACCCTCTGTCATTGGACCAACATCATTAGAACACCCTCTGTCATTGGACCAACATCATTAGAACACCCTCTGTCATTGGACCAACATCATTAGAACACCCTCTGTCATTGGATCAACATCACTAGAACACCTACTGCCATTGGACCAGCAACATTAGAACACCTACTGTCATTGGACCAGCAACATTAGAACACCCTCTGTCATTGGACCAACATCATTAGAACACCCTCTGTCATTGGACCGCATCATTAGAACACCCTCTGTCATTGGACCGCATCATTAGAACACCCTCTGTCATTGGACCAGCAACATTAGAACACCCTCTGTCATTGGACCACATCATTAGAACACCCTCTGTCATTGGACCAGCATCATTAGAACACCTACTGTCATTGGATCAACATCATTAGAACACCCTCTGTCATTGGACCAACATCATTAGAACACCCTCTGTCATTGGACCAGCAACATTTTACTGCCTCAGTAGAAAGAATACAGCCTGTTTCAACGACGGCACTGTGTCCCAAATGACACCCTATTCTAATGCCTTATACAGAGCCCTAAAAGCCCTGGTCTAAAGTAGTGTGCTTCATAGGGAATAGGGTGCATTTAGGACGCATCCTCTCTTCAGAAAGGAACAGGTGTACCACAGATCCACAGCTATGAACCATGTTTTAGAAATGTCACGTTTTACATGTTTTCCAGACATGCATTTATCTATTTTGCCGTTATTTACAGGGAAATTGATTGAGAATACAGTCATTTTACACAAATAACGAGATGAAGTCTAGTCCCGGACACAGATTATCTTCAGATGATTTCCATTGAGCTTTTAGTCTCGGACTGGGTTTAAGATGAATCTGTGTCTGCCCGGGAAACTGTCCCATTTGTCTTTTGACACAGTAAAGACTGTTTTTATTTAAACTACTGTAGATTTTAAAACGGGGGAAAAACGACTACAACACTGTATGTAATTGTGGAGGCTTGGTTGGTGCTGTTGCCTGTAGGGAGAGAGGCGACCTCTACTGGGGGTAAATTACGACATTCTGCTACACTACTGTGACGCCGATGCGGCATGACCTCACAGGGGTCAGTGTTCTGCATACTGTCTCTTCATCCCAGGCCTGGTTTCAAACACTATTCAAAATCCTTCAAATACTCTCCTGGGCGTTTGCTTGAGTCTGCACGGGTTGCCAGATAGGCAAAAAATATAGGATTGTTCCATTCGATTGATATCACGTGGGTTGCCAGATAGGCAGAGATTAGGACTGTTCCATTCGATTGATATCACACGGGTTGCCAGATAAGCAGAACAGCTGTGGAGGCAGGTAGCCTAGTGGTTAGAGAGGCAGGTAGCCTAGTTATTAGAGAGGCAGGTAGCCTAGTGGTTAGAGTGGCAGGTAGCCTAGTTATTAGAGAGGCAGGTAGCCTAGTGGTTAGAGTGGCAGGTAGCCTAGTTATTAGAGAGGCAGGTAGCCTAGTGGTTAGAGAGGCAGGTAGCCTAGTTATTAGAGAGGTGTGTCTGTCTCTCCCTGTCTGTGTCTCTACCTGTCTGTGTGTCTACCTGTCTGTGTGTCTACCTGTCTGTACCCGGACACAGATTAGGCCTAGGGGTCAGAGTCAAGTAGCCCAGTGGTTAGAGGCAGGTAGCCCAGTGGTTACACAGATTAGGCCTTGTGGTTAGAGGCAGGTAGCCCAGTAGTTAGAGGCAGGTAGCCCAGTGGTTAGAGGCAGGTAGCCCAGTGGTTAGACAGATAAGGCCTTGTGGTTAGAGGCAGGTAACCCAGTAGTTAGAGGCAGGTAGCCCAGTGGTTAGAGGCAGGTAGCCCAGTGGTTAGACAGATTAGGCCTTGTGGTTAGAGGCAGGTAGCCCAGTAGTTAGAGGCAGGTAGACCAGTAGTTAGAGGCAGGTAGCCTAGTGGTTAGAGGCAGGTAGCCTAGTGGTTAGAGGCAGGTAGCCCAGTGGTTAGAGTCAGGTAGCCTAGTGGTTAGAGGCAGGTAGCCCGAGTGGTAACACAGATTAGGCCTAGTGGTTACACAGATTAGGCCTAGTGGTTACACAGATTAGGCCTAGTGGTTACACAGATTAGGCCTAGTGGTTACACAGATTAGGCCTAGTGGTTAGAGCATTGGACTAGTAACTGAAAGGTCGCAAGATCGAATCCCCGAGCTGGCATAATAATAATCTATCGTTCTCCCCCTGAACAGGCAGTTAACCCACTGTTCCCCTGAACAAGGCAGTTAACCCACTGTTCCCCTGAACAAGGCAGTTAACCCACTGTTCCCCTGAACAAGGCAGTTAACCCACTGTTCCCCTGAACAGGCAGTTAACCCACTGTTCCCCTGAACAAGGCAGTTAACCCACTGTTCCCCTGAACAAGGCAGTTAACCCACTGTTCCCTGAACAAGGCAGTTAACCCACTGTTCCCTGAACAAGGCAGTTAACCCACTGTTCCCTGAACAAGGCAGTTAACCCACTGTTCCCCTGAACAAGGCAGTTAACCCACTGTTCCCTGAACAAGGCAGTTAACCCACTGTTCCCCTGAACAAGGCAGTTAACCCACTGTTCCCCTGAACAAGGCAGTTAACCCACTGTTCCCCTGAACAAGGCAGTTAACCCAATGTTCCCCTGAACAAGGCAGTTAACCCAATGTTCCCCTGAACAGGCAGTTAACCCACTGTTCCCCTGAACAAGGCAGTTAACCCACTGTTCCCCTGAACAGGCAGTTAACCCACTGTTCCCCTGAACAAGGCAGTTAACCCACTGGTCCCCTGAACAAGGCAGTGAACCCACTGTTCCCCTGAACAAGGCAGTTAACCCAATGTTCCCCTGAACAGGCAGTAAACCCAATGTTCCCCTGAACAAGACAGTTAACCCACTGTTCCCCTGAACAAGGCAGTTAACCCAATGTTCCCCTGAAAAAGGCAGTTAACCCAATGTTCCCCTGAACAAGGCAGTTAACCCAATGTTCCCCTGAACAAGGCAGTTAACCCACTGTTCCCCTGAACAAGGCAGTTAACCCACTGTTCCCCTGAACAGGCAGTTAACCCAATGTTCCCCTGAACAGGCAGTAAACCCAATGTTCCCCTGAACAAGGCAGTTAACCCAATGTTCCCTGAACAAGGCAGTAAACCCAATGTTCCCTGAACAAGGCAGTAAACCCAATGTTCCCTGAACAGGCAGTTAACCCAATGTTCCCCTGAACAAGGCAGTTAACCCAATGTTCCCTTTAAACCCACTGTTCCCCTGAACAAGACAGTTAACCCACTGTTCCCCTGAACAAGGCAGTTAACCCAATGTTCCCCTGATCAAGGCAGTTAACCCAATGTTCCCCTGAACAAGGCAGTTAACCCACTGTTCCCCTGAACAAGGCAGTTAACCCAATGTTCCCCTGATCAAGGCAGTTAACCCAATGTTCCCCTGAACAAGGCAGTTAACCCACTGTTCCCCTGAACAAGGCAGTTAACCCAATGTTCCCCTGAAAAAGGCAGTTAACCCACTGTTCCCTGAACAAGGCAGTTAACCCAATGTTCCCTGAACAAGGCAGTAAACCCAATGTTCCCCTGAACAAGGCAGTAAACCCAATGTTCCCTGAACAGGCAGTTAACCCAATGTTCCCTGAACAAGGCAGTTAACCCAATGTTCCCTGAACAAGACAGTTAACCCACTGTTCCCTGAACAAGGCAGTTAACCCAATGTTCCCCTGAACAAGGCAGCTAACCCACTGTTCCCCTGAACAAGGCAGTTAACCCACTGTTCCCCTGAACAGGCAGTTAACCCAATGTTCCCCTGAACAGGCAGTTAACCCAATGTTCCCCTGAACAAGGCAGTTAACCCAATGTTCCCTTTGAACAAGACAGTTAACCCAATGTTCCCCTGAACAGGCAGTTAACCCAATGTTCCCCTGAACAAGGCAGTTAACCCACTGTTCCCCTGAACAAGGCAGTTAACCCAATGTTCCCCTGAAAAAGGCAGTTAACCCACTGTTCCCCTGAACAAGGCAGTTAACCCAATGTTCCCCTGAACAAGGCAGTAAACCCAATGTTCCCCTGAACAAGGCAGTAAACCCAATGTTCCCCTGAACAGGCAGTTAACCCAATGTTCCCCTGAACAAGGCAGTTAACCCAATGTTCCCCTGAACAAGACAGTTAACCCACTGTTCCCTGAACAAGGCAGTTAACCCAATGTTCCCCTGAACAAGGCAGCTAACCCACTGTTCCCTGAACAAGGCAGTTAACCCACTGTTCCCTGAACAAGTTAACCCAATGTTCCCCTGAACAGGCAGTTAACCCAATGTTCCCTGAACAAGTTAACCCACTGTTCCCAGAACAGACAGTTAACCCAATGTTCCCTGAACAAGGCAGTTAACCCAATGTTCCCTGAACAGGCAGTTAACCCAATGTTCCCTGAACAGGCAGTTAACCCATGTTCCCCTGAACAAGGCAGTTAACCCACTGTTCCCTGAACAAGGCAGTTAACCCACTGTTCCCTGAACAAGGCAGTTAACCCACTGTTCCCTGAACAGGCAGTTAACCCAATGTTCCCCTGAACAAGGCAGTTAACCCACTGTTCCCTGAACAAGGCAGTTAACCCAATGTTCCCCTGAACAAGGCAGTTAACCCAATGTTCCCCTGAACAAGACAGTTAACCCACTGTTCCCTGAACAAGGCAGTTAACCCAATGTTCCCCTGAACAAGGCAGCTAACCCACTGTTCCCTGAACAAGGCAGTTAACCCACTGTTCCCCTGAACAAGGCAATTAACCCAATGTTCCCCTGAACAAGGCAATTAACCCACTGTTCCCTGAACAAGACAGTTAACCCACTGTTCCCCTGAACAAGACAGTTAACCCACTGTTCCCTGAACAGGCAGTTCCCTGAACAGGCAGTTAACCCAATGTTCCCCTGAACAAGGCAGTTAACCCACTGTTCCCTGAACAAGACAGTTAACCCACTGTTCCCCTGAACAGGCAGTTAACCCAATGTTCCCCTGAACAAGGCAGTTAACCCAATGTTCCCCTGAACAAGGCAGTTAACCCACTGTTCCCTGAACAAGGCAGTTAACCCAATGTTCCCCTGAAAAGGCAGTTAACCCACTGTTCCCTGAACAAGGCAGTTAACCCAATGTTCCCCTGAACAAGGCAGTAAACCCAATGTTCCCTGAACAAGGCAGTAAACCCAATGTTCCCCTGAACAGGCAGTTAACCCAATGTTCCCTGAACAAGGCAGTTAACCCAATGTTCCCCTGAACAAGACAGTTAACCCACTGTTCCCTGAACAAGGCAGTTAACCCAATGTTCCCCTGAACAAGGCAGTTAACCCACTGTTCCCCTGAACAAGGCAGTTAACCCACTGTTCCCTGAACAAGGCAGTTAACCCAATGTTCCCCTGAACAAGGCAGTTAACCCACTGTTCCCTGAACAGGCAGTTAACCCCCTGAACAGGCAGTTAACCCAATGTTCCCCTGAACAGGCAGTTAACCCAATGTTCCCCTGAACAGGCAGTTAACCCACTGTTCCCTGAACAGACAGTTAACCCAATGTTCCCCTGAACAAGGCAGTTAACCCAATGTTCCCCTGAACAGGCAGTTAACCCAATGTTCCCTGAACAGGCAGTTAACCCGATGTTCCCTGAACAAGGCAGTTAACCCACTGTTCCCTGAACAAGGCAGTTAACCCACTGTTCCCTGAACAGGCAGTTAACAATGTTCCCTGAACAAGGCAGTTAACCCACTGTTCCCTGAACAAGGCAGTTAACCCACTGTTCCCCTGAACAAGGCAGTTAACCCACTGTTCCCTGAACAGGCAACAGTAAACCCAATGTTCCCTGAACAAGGCAGTTAACCCAATGTTCCCTGAACAAGGCAGTTAACCCAATGTTCCCTGAACAAGGCAGTAAACCCAATGTTCCCTGAACAGGCAGTTAACCCAATGTTCCCCTGAACAAGGCAGTTAACCCAATGTTCCCTTTAACCCACTGTTCCCTGAACAAGACAGTTAACCCACTGTTCCCTGAACAAGGCAGTTAACCCAATGTTCCCCTGAACAAGGCAGTTAACCCAATGTTCCCTGAACAAGGCAGTTAACCCACTGTTCCCCTGAACAAGGCAGTTAACCCAATGTTCCCTGAAAAAGGCAGTTAACCCACTGTTCCCTGAACAAGGCAGTTAACCCAATGTTCCCTGAACAAGGCAGTAAACCCAATGTTCCCCTGAACAAGGCAGTAAACCCAATGTTCCCCTGAACAGGCAGTTAACCCAATGTTCCCCTGAACAAGGCAGTTAACCCAATGTTCCCCTGAACAAGACAGTTAACCCACTGTTCCCCTGAACAAGGCAGTTAACCCAATGTTCCCCTGAACAAGGCAGCTAACCCACTGTTCCCCTGAACAAGGCAGTTAACCCACTGTTCCCCTGAACAGGCAGTTAACCCAATGTTCCCCTGAACAGGCAGTTAACCCAATGTTCCCCTGAACAAGGCAGTTAACCCAATGTTCCCTGAACAAGACAGTTAACCCAATGTTCCCTGAACAGGCAGTTAACCCAATGTTCCCTGAACAAGGCAGTTAACCCACTGTTCCCCTGAACAAGGCAGTTAACCCAATGTTCCCTGAAAAAGGCAGTTAACCCACTGTTCCCTGAACAAGGCAGTTAACCCAATGTTCCCCTGAACAAGGCAGTAAACCCAATGTTCCCTGAACAAGGCAGTAAACCCAATGTTCCCTGAACAAGTTAACCCAATGTTCCCTGAACAAGGCAGTTAACCCAATGTTCCCCTGAACAAGACAGTTAACCCACTGTTCCCCTGAACAAGGCAGTTAACCCAATGTTCCCCTGAACAAGGCAGCTAACCCACTGTTCCCCTGAACAAGGCAGTTAACCCACTGTTCCCCTGAACAGGCAGTTAACCCAATGTTACCCTGAACAGGCAGTTAACCCAATGTTCCCCTGAACAAGGCAGTTAACCCAATGTTCCCCTGAACAGGCAGTTAACCCAATGTTCCCCTGAACAGGCAGTTAACCCGATGTTCCCCTGAACAAGGCAGTTAACCAACTGTTCCCCTGAACAAGGCAGTTAACCCACTGTTCCCCTGAACAAGGCAGTTAACCCACTGTTCCCCTGAACAGGCAGTTAACCCAATGTTCCCCTGAACAAGGCAGTTAACCCACTGTTCCCTGAACAAGGCAGTTAACCCAATGTTCCCTGAACAAGGCAGTTAACCCAATGTTCCCTGAACAAGACAGTTAACCCACTGTTCCCTGAACAAGGCAGTTAACCCAATGTTCCCCTGAACAAGGCAGCTAACCCACTGTTCCCTGAACAAGGCAGTTAACCCACTGTTCCCCTGAACAAGGCAATTAACCCAATGTTCCCTGAACAAGGCAATTAACCCACTGTTCCCTGAACAAGACAGTTAACCCACTGTTCCCTGAACAAGGCAGTTAACCCACTGTTCCCCTGAACAAGGCAGTTAACCCACTGTTCCCCTGAACAGGCAGTTAACCCAATGTTCCCCTGAACAAGGCAGTTAACCCACTGTTCCCCTGAACAAGGCAGTTAACCCAATGTTCCCTGAACAAGGCAGTTAACCCAATGTTCCCTGAACAAGACAGTTAACCCAAGTTCCCTGAACAAGGCAGTTAACCCACTGTTCCCTGAACAAGGCAGTTAACCCACTGTTCCCTGAACCCAATGTTCCCCTGAACAAGGCAGTTAACCCAATGTTCCCCTGAACAAGGCAGTTAACCCAATGTTCCCCTGAACAAGGCAGCTAACCCACTGTTCCCCTGAACAAGGCAGTTAACCCACTGTTCCCCTGAACAAGGCAATTAACCCAATGTTCCCTGAACAAGGCAGTTAACCCACTGTTCCCCTGAACAAGGCAGTTAACCCAATGTTCCCCTGAAAAAGGCAGTTAACCCACTGTTCCCCTGAACAAGGCAGTTAACCCAATGTTCCCCTGAACAAGGCAGTAAACCCAATGTTCCCCTGAACAAGGCAGTAAACCCAATGTTCCCCTGAACAGGCAGTTAACCCAATGTTCCCCTGAACAAGGCAGTTAACCCAATGTTCCCCTGAACAAGACAGTTAACCCACTGTTCCCCTGAACAAGGCAGTTAACCCAATGTTCCCCTGAACAAGGCAGCTAACCCACTGTTCCCCTGAACAAGGCAGTTAACCCACTGTTCCCCTGAACAGGCAGTTAACCCAATGTTCCCCTGAACAGGCAGTTAACCCAATGTTCCCCTGAACAGGCAGTTAACCCACTGTTCCCATGAACAGACAGTTAACCCAATGTTCCCCTGAACAAGGCAGTTAACCCAATGTTCCCCTGAACAGGCAGTTAACCCAATGTTCCCTGAACAGGCAGTTAACCCGATGTTCCCTGAACAAGGCAGTTAACCCACTGTTCCCTGAACAAGGCAGTTAACCCACTGTTCCCCTGAACAAGGCAGTTAACCCACTGTTCCCTGAACAGGCAGTTAACCCAATGTTCCCCTGAACAAGGCAGTTAACCCACTGTTCCCTGAACAAGGCAGTTAACCCAATGTTCCCCTGAACAAGGCAGTTAACCCAATGTTCCCCTGAACAAGACAGTTAACCCACTGTTCCCCTGAACAAGGCAGTTAACCCAATGTTCCCCTGAACAAGGCAGCTAACCCACTGTTCCCCTGAACAAGGCAGTTAACCCACTGTTCCCCTGAACAAGGCAATTAACCCAATGTTCCCCTGAACAAGGCAATTAACCCACTGTTCCCCTGAACAAGACAGTTAACCCACTGTTCCCCTGAACAAGACAGTTAACCCACTGTTCCCCTGAACAAGGCAGTTAACCCAATGTTCCCCTGAACAGGCAGTTAACCCAATGTTCCCCTGAACAAGGCAATTAACCCACTGTTCCCCTGAACAAGACAGTTAACCCACTGTTCCCCTGAACAGGCAGTTAACCCAATGTTCCCCTGAAAAAGGCAGTTAACCCACTGTTCCCCTGAACAAGGCAGTTAACCCAATGTTCCCCTGAACAAGGCAGTAAACCCAATGTTCCCCTGAACAAGGCAGTAAACCCAATGTTCCCCTGAACAAGGCAGTTAACCCAATGTTCCCCTGAACAAGACAGTTAACCCACTGTTCCCCTGAACAAGGCAGTTAACCCAATGTTCCCCTGAACAAGGCAGCTAACCCACTGTTCCCCTGAACAAGGCAGTTAACCCACTGTTCCCCTGAACAGGCAGTTAACCCAATGTTCCCCTGAACAGGCAGTTAACCCAATGTTCCCCTGAACAAGGCAGTTAACCCAATGTTCCCTTTGAACAAGACAGTTAACCCAATGTTCCCCTGAACAGGCAGTTAACCCAATGTTCCCCTGAACAAGGCAGTTAACCCACTGTTCCCCTGAACAAGGCAGTTAACCCAATGTTCCCCTGAAAAAGGCAGTTAACCCACTGTTCCCCTGAACAAGGCAGTTAACCCAATGTTCCCCTGAACAAGGCAGTAAACCCAATGTTCCCTGAACAAGGCAGTAAACAATGTTCCCTGAACAGGCAGTTAACCCAATGTTCCCTGAACAAGGCAGTTAACCCAATGTTCCCTGAACAAGACAGTTAACCCACTGTTCCCCTGAACAAGGCAGTTAACCCAATGTTCCCCTGAACAAGGCAGTTAACCCACTGTTCCCCTGAACAGGCAGTTAACCCAATGTTCCCTGAACAGGCAGTTAACCCAATGTTCCCCTGAAAAAGGCAGTTAACCCAATGTTCCCCTGAACAGGCAGTTAACCCAATGTTCCCCTGAACAGGCAGTTAACCCATGTTCCCTGAACAAGGCAGTTAACCCACTGTTCCCTGAACAAGGCAGTTAACCCACTGTTCCCTGAACAAGGCAGTTAACCCACTGTTCCCCTGAACAGGCAGTTAACCCAATGTTCCCCTGAACAAGGCAGTTAACCCACTGTTCCCCTGAACAAGGCAGTTAACCCAATGTTCCCCTGAACAAGGCAGTTAACCCAATGTTCCCCTGAACAAGACAGTTAACCCACTGTTCCCCTGAACAAGGCAGTTAACCCAATGTTCCCCTGAACAAGGCAGCTAACCCACTGTTCCCCTGAACAAGGCAGTTAACCCACTGTTCCCCTGAACAAGGCAATTAACCCAATGTTCCCCTGAACAAGGCAGTTAACCCACTGTTCCCTGAACAAGACAGTTAACCCACTGTTCCCTGAACAAGGCAGTTAACCCACTGTTCCCCTGAACAAGGCAGTTAACCCACTGTTCCCCTGAACAGGCAGTTAACCCAATGTTCCCCTGAACAAGGCAGTTAACCCACTGTTCCCTGAACAAGGCAGTTAACCCAATGTTCCCCTGAACAAGGCAGTTAACCCAATGTTCCCTGAACAAGACAGTTAACCCACTGTTCCCTGAACAAGGCAGTTAACCCAATGTTCCCTGAACAAGGCAGCTAACCCACTGTTCCCCTGAACAAGGCAGTTAACCCACTGTTCCCTGAACAAGGCAATTAACCCAATGTTCCCCTGAACAAGGCAGTTAACCCACTGTTCCCCTGAACAAGGCAGTTAACCCAATGTTCCCCTGAAAAAGGCAGTTAACCCACTGTTCCCTGAACAAGGCAGTTAACCCAATGTTCCCCTGAACAAGGCAGTAAACCCAATGTTCCCCTGAACAAGGCAGTAAACCCAATGTTCCCTGAACAGGCAGTTAACCCAATGTTCCCTGAACAAGGCAGTTAACCCAATGTTCCCCTGAACAAGACAGTTAACCCACTGTTCCCTGAACAAGGCAGTTAACCCAATGTTCCCCTGAACAAGGCAGCTAACCCACTGTTCCCTGAACAAGGCAGTTAACCCACTGTTCCCTGAACAGGCAGTTAACCCAATGTTCCCCTGAACAGGCAGTTAACCCAATGTTCCCTGAACAGGGTTAACCCACTGTTCCCATGAACAGACAGTTAACCCAATGTTCCCTGAACAAGGCAGTTAACCCAATGTTCCCTGAACAGGCAGTTAACCCAATGTTCCCTGAACAGGCAGTTAACCCGATGTTCCCCTGAACAAGGCAGTTAACCCACTGTTCCCCTGAACAAGGCAGTTAACCCACTGTTCCCTGAACAAGGCAGTTAACCCACTGTTCCCCTGAACAGGCAGTTAACCCAATGTTCCCCTGAACAAGGCAGTGTTCCCTGAACAAGGCAGTTAACCCAATGTTCCCCTGAACAAGGCAGTTAACCCAATGTTCCCCTGAACAAGACAGTTAACCCACTGTTCCCCTGAACAAGGCAGTTAACCCAATGTTCCCCTGAACAAGGCAGCTAACCCACTGTTCCCTGAACAAGGCAGTTAACCCACTGTTCCCCTGAACAAGGCAATTAACCCAATGTTCCCTGAACAAGGCAATTAACCCACTGTTCCCTGAACAAGACAGTTAACCCACTGTTCCCTGAACAAGGCAGTTAACCCAATGTTCCCTGAACAAGGCAGTTAACCCACTGTTCCCCTGAACAAGACAGTTAACCCACTGTTCCCTGAACAGGCAGTTAACCCAATGTTCCCTGAACAAGGCAGTTAACCCAATGTTCCCTGAACAAGGCAGTTAACCCACTGTTCCCTGAACAAGGCAGTTAACCCAATGTTCCCCTGAAAAGGCAGTTAACAGTTCCCCTGAACAAGGCAGTTAACCCAATGTTCCCCTGAACAAGGCAGTAAACCCAATGTTCCCCTGAACAAGGCAGTAAACCCAATGTTCCCTGAACAAGGCAGTTAACCCAATGTTCCCTGAACAAGGCAGTTAACCCAATGTTCCCCTGAACAAGACAGTTAACCCACTGTTCCCCTGAACAAGGCAGTTAACCCAATGTTCCCCTGAACAAGGCAGCTAACCCACTGTTCCCTGAACAAGGCAGTTAACCCACTGTTCCCCTGAACAAGGCAGTTAACCCAATGTTCCCCTGAACAAGGCAGTTAACCCACTGTTCCCTGAACAAGGCAGTTAACCCACTGTTCCCCTGAACAGGCAGTTAACCCAATGTTCCCCTGAACAAGTTAACCCGAGTTCCCCTGAACAACCAGTTATGTTCCCTGAACAAGGCAGTTAACCCACTGTTCCCTGAACAGGCAGTTAACCCAATGTTCCCCTGAACAAGGCAGTTAACCCACTGTTCCCCTGAACAAGGCAGTTAACCCACTGTTCCCTGAACAAGGCAGTTAACCCAACAGGCAGTGTTCCCCTGAACAAGGCAGTTAACCCAATGTTCCCTGAACAAGGCAGTAAACCCAATGTTCCCTGAACAAGGCAGTTAACCCAATGTTCCCCTGAACAGGCAGTTAACCCAATGTTCCCTGAACAAGGCAGTTAACCCAATGTTCCCCCACTGAACAAGACAGTTAACCCACTGTTCCCCTGAACAAGGCAGTTAACCCAATGTTCCCCTGAAAGGCAGTTAACCCAATGTTCCCTGAACAAGGCAGTTAACCCACTGTTCCCCTGAACAAGGCAGTTAACCCAATGTTCCCTGAAAAGGCAGTTAACCCACTGTTCCCCTGAACAAGGCAGTTAACCCAATGTTCCCCTGAACAAGGCAGTAAACCCAATGTTCCCCTGAACAAGGCAGTAAACCCAATGTTCCCCTGAACAGGCAGTTAACCCAATGTTCCCCTGAACAAGGCAGTTAACCCAATGTTCCCCTGAACAAGACAGTTAACCCACTGTTCCCCTGAACAAGGCAGTTAACCCAATGTTCCCCTGAACAAGGCAGCTAACCCACTGTTCCCCTGAACAAGGCAGTTAACCCACTGTTCCCCTGAACAGGCAGTTAACCCAATGTTCCCCTGAACAGGCAGTTAACCCAATGTTCCCCTGAACAGGCAGTTAACCCACTGTTCCCATGAACAGACAGTTAACCCAATGTTCCCCTGAACAAGGCAGTTAACCCAATGTTCCCCTGAACAGGCAGTTAACCCAATGTTCCCTGAACAGGCAGTTAACCCGATGTTCCCTGAACAAGGCAGTTAACCCACTGTTCCCTGAACAAGGCAGTTAACCCACTGTTCCCTGAACAAGGCAGTTAACCCACTGTTCCCTGAACAGGCAGTTAACCCAATGTTCCCTGAACAAGGCAGTTAACCCACTGTTCCCCTGAACAAGGCAGTTAACCCAATGTTCCCTGAACAAGGCAGTTAACCCAATGTTCCCCTGAACAAGACAGTTAACCCACTGTTCCCTGAACAAGGCAGTTAACCCAATGTTCCCCTGAACAAGGCAGCTAACCCACTGTTCCCTGAACAAGGCAGTTAACCCACTGTTCCCCTGAACAAGGCAATTAACCCAATGTTCCCTGAACAAGGCAATTAACCCACTGTTCCCTGAACAAGACAGTTAACCCACTGTTCCCTGAACAAGACAGTTAACCCAATGTTCCCCTGAACAAGGCAGTTCCCTGAACAAGACAGTTAACCCACTGTTCCCTGAACAGGCAGTTAACCCAATGTTCCCCTGAACAAGGCAGTTAACCCAACAAGGCAGTTAACCCACTGTTCCCCTGAACAAGGCAGTTAACCCAATGTTCCCCTGAAAAAGGCAGTTAACCCACTGTTCCCCTGAACAAGGCAGTTAACCCAATGTTCCCCTGAACAAGGCAGTAAACCCAATGTTCCCCTGAACAAGGCAGTAAACCCAATGTTCCCTGAACAGGCAGTTAACAATGTTCCCTGAACAAGGCAGTTAACCCAATGTTCCCCTGAACAAGACAGTTAACCCACTGTTCCCCTGAACAAGGCAGTTAACCCAATGTTCCCCTGAAAAAGGCAGTTAACCCACTGTTCCCCTGAACAAGGCAGTTAACCCACTGTTCCCCTGAACAGGCAGTTAACCCAATGTTCCCCTGAACAAGGCAGTTAACCCACTGTTCCCCTGAACAAGGCAGTTAACCCAATGTTCCCCTGAACAAGGCAGTTAACCCAATGTTCCCCTGAACAAGACAGTTAACCCACTGTTCCCCTGAACAAGTTAACAATGTTCCCCTGAACCCAACCCACTGTTCCCTGAACAAGGCAGTTAACCCACTGTTCCCTGAACAAGGCAATTAACCCAATGTTCCCCTGAACAAGGCAGTTAACCCACTGTTCCCTGAACAAGGCAGTTAACCCAATGTTCCCCTGAAAAAGGCAGTTAACCCACTGTTCCCTGAACAAGGCAGTTAACCCAATGTTCCCCTGAACAAGGCAGTAAACCCAATGTTCCCCTGAACAAGGCAGTAAACCCAATGTTCCCCTGAACAGGCAGTTAACCCAATGTTCCCCTGAACAAGGCAGTTAACCCAATGTTCCCCTGAACAAGACAGTTAACCCACTGTTCCCCTGAACAAGGCAGTTAACCCAATGTTCCCCTGAACAAGGCAGCTAACCCACTGTTCCCCAAGGCAGTTAACCCACTGTTCCCCTGAACAAGGCAGTTAACCCAATGTTCCCCTGAACAGGCAGTTAACCCAATGTTCCCTGAACAGGCAGTTAACCCACTGTTCCCATGAACAGACAGTTAACCCAATGTTCCCCTGAACAAGGCAGTTAACCCAATGTTCCCCTGAACAGGCAGTTAACCCAATGTTCCCCTGAACAGGCAGTTAACCCGATGTTCCCCTGAACAAGGCAGTTAACCCACTGTTCCCCTGAACAAGGCAGTTAACCCACTGTTCCCCTGAACAAGGCAGTTAACCCACTGTTCCCCTGAACAGGCAGTTAACCCAATGTTCCCCTGAACAAGGCAGTTAACCCACTGTTCCCCTGAACAAGGCAGTTAACCCAATGTTCCCCTGAACAAGGCAGTTAACCCAATGTTCCCCTGAACAAGACAGTTAACCCACTGTTCCCCTGAACAAGGCAGTTAACCCAATGTTCCCCTGAACAAGGCAGCTAACCCACTGTTCCCCTGAACAAGGCAGTTAACCCACTGTTCCCCTGAACAAGGCAATTAACCCAATGTTCCCCTGAACAAGGCAATTAACCCACTGTTCCCCTGAACAAGACAGTTAACCCACTGTTCCCCTGAACAAGACAGTTAACCCAATGTTCCCCTGAACAAGGCAATTAACCCACTGTTCCCCTGAACAAGACAGTTAACCCACTGTT
Source organism: Oncorhynchus keta (assembly GCF_023373465.1). Classification (NCBI taxonomy): domain Eukaryota; kingdom Metazoa; phylum Chordata; class Actinopteri; order Salmoniformes; family Salmonidae; genus Oncorhynchus; species Oncorhynchus keta. Next base: position 62,081,949 of record NC_068437.1, read on the forward strand.
CCCCTGAACAGGCAGTTAACCCAATGTTCCCCTGAACAAGGCAGTTAACCCAATGTTCCCCTGAACAAGGCAGTTAACCCACTGTTCCCCTGAACAAGGCAGTTAACCCAATGTTCCCCTGAAAAAGGCAGTTAACCCACTGTTCCCCTGAACAAGGCAGTTAACCCAATGTTCCCCTGAACAAGGCAGTAAACCCAATGTTCCCCTGAACAAGGCAGTAAACCCAATGTTCCCCTGAACAGGCAGTTAACCCAATGTTCCCCTGAACAAGGCAGTTAACCCAATGTTCCCCTGAACAAGACAGTTAACCCACTGTTCCCCTGAACAAGGCAGTTAACCCAATGTTCCCCTGAACAAGGCAGCTAACCCACTGTTCCCCTGAACAAGGCAGTTAACCCACTGTTCCCCTGAACAAGGCAGTTAACCCAATGTTCCCCTGAACAAGGCAGTTAACCCACTGTTCCCCTGAACAGGCAGTTAACCCACTGTTCCCCTGAACAGGCAGTTAACCCAATGTTCCCCTGAACAGGCAGTTAACCCAATGTTCCCCTGAACAGGCAGTTAACCCACTGTTCCCATGAACAGACAGTTAACCCAATGTTCCCCTGAACAAGGCAGTTAACCCAATGTTCCCCTGAACAGGCAGTTAACCCAATGTTCCCCTGAACAGGCAGTTAACCCGATGTTCCCCTGAACAAGGCAGTTAACCCACTGTTCCCCTGAACAAGGCAGTTAACCCACTGTTCCCCTGAACAGGCAGTTAACCCAATGTTCCCCTGAACAAGGCAGTTAACCCACTGTTCCCCTGAACAAGGCAGTTAACCCACTGTTCCCCTGAACAAGGCAGTTAACCCACTGTTCCCCTGAACAGGCAGTTAACCCAATGTTCCCCTGAACAGGCAGTTAACCCAATGTTCCCTGAACAAGGCAGTTAACCCAATGTTCCCTGAACAAGGCAGTAAACCCAATGTTCCCTGAACAAGGCAGTAAACCCAATGTTCCCCTGAACAGGCAGTTAACCCAATGTTCCCTGAACAAGGCAGTTAACCCAATGTTCCCTTTAACCCACTGTTCCCCTGAACAAGACAGTTAACCCACTGTTCCCTGAACAAGGCAGTTAACCCAATGTTCCCCTGAACAAGGCAGTTAACCCAATGTTCCCTGAACAAGGCAGTTAACCCACTGTTCCCTGAACAAGGCAGTTAACCCAATGTTCCCTGAAAAGGCAGTTAACCCACTGTTCCCCTGAACAAGGCAGTTAACCCAATGTTCCCCTAACAAGGCAGTAAACCCAATGTTCCCTGAACAAGGCAGTAAACCCAATGTTCCCCTGAACAGGCAGTTAACCCAATGTTCCCTGAACAAGGCAGTTAACCCAATGTTCCCCTGAACAAGACAGTTAACCCACTGTTCCCTGAACAAGGCAGTTAACCCAATGTTCCCCTGAACAAGGCAGCTAACCCACTGTTCCCTGAACAAGGCAGTTAACCCACTGTTCCCCTGAACAGGCAGTTAACCCAATGTTCCCTGAACAGGCAGTTAACCCAATGTTCCCTGAACAAGGCAGTTAACCCAATGTTCCCTTTGAACAAGACAGTTAACCCAATGTTCCCCTGAACAGGCAGTTAACCCAATGTTCCCCTGAACAAGGCAGTTAACCCACTGTTCCCCTGAACAAGGCAGTTAACCCAATGTTCCCCTGAAAAAGGCAGTTAACCCACTGTTCCCCTGAACAAGGCAGTTAACCCAATGTTCCCCTGAACAAGGCAGTAAACCCAATGTTCCCCTGAACAAGGCAGTAAACCCAATGTTCCCCTGAACAGGCAGTTAACCCAATGTTCCCCTGAACAAGGCAGTTCCCCTGAACAAGACAGTTAACCCACTGTTCCCCTGAACAAGGCAGTTAACCCAATGTTCCCCTGAACAAGGCAGCTAACCCACTGTTCCCCTGAACAAGGCAGTTAACCCACTGTTCCCCTGAACAGGCAGTTAACCCAATGTTCCCCTGAACAGGCAGTTAACCCAATGTTCCCCTGAACAGGCAGTTAACCCACTGTTCCCATGAACAGACAGTTAACCCAATGTTCCCTGAACAAGGCAGTTAACCCAATGTTCCCTGAACAGGCAGTTAACCCAATGTTCCCCTGAACAGGCAGTTAACCCGATGTTCCCTGAACAAGGCAGTTAACCCACTGTTCCCTGAACAAGGCAGTTAACCCACTGTTCCCCTGAACAAGGCAGTTAACCCACTGTTCCCTGAACAGGCAGTTAACCCAATGTTCCCCTGAACAAGGCAGTTAACCCACTGTTCCCCTGAACAAGGCAGTTAACCCAATGTTCCCTGAACAAGGCAGTTAACCCAATGTTCCCTGAACAAGACAGTTAACCCACTGTTCCCTGAACAAGGCAGTTAACCCAATGTTCCCTGAACAAGGCAGTTAACCCACTGTTCCCTGAACAAGGCAGTTAACCCACTGTTCCCCTGAACAGGCAGTTAACCCAATGTTCCCTGAACAAGGCAGTTAACCCACTGTTCCCTGAACAAGGCAGTTAACCCAATGTTCCCCTGAAAAGGCAGTTAACCCACTGTTCCCTGAACAAGGCAGTTATGTTCCCCTGAACAAGGCAGTAAACCCAATGTTCCCTGAACAAGGCAGTAAACCCAATGTTCCCTGAACAGGCAGTTAACCCAATGTTCCCTGAACAAGGCAGTTAACCCAATGTTCCCCTGAACAAGACAGTTAACCCACTGTTCCCTGAACAAGGCAGTTAACCCAATGTTCCCCTGAACAAGGCAGCTAACCCACTGTTCCCTGAACAAGGCAGTTAACCCACTGTTCCCCTGAACAAGGCAGTTAACCCACTGTTCCCCTGAACAAGGCAGTTAACCCACTGTTCCCCTGAACAGGCAGTTAACCCAATGTTCCCTGAACAGGCAGTTAACCCAATGTTCCCTGAACAACGCAGTTAACCCACTGTTCCCTGAACAAGGCAGTTAACCCACTGTTCCCCTGAACAGGCAGTTAACCCAATGTTCCCTGAACAAGGCAGTTAACCCACTGTTCCCCTGAACAAGGCAGTTAACCCACTGTTCCCTGAACAAGGCAGTTAACCCACTGTTCCCCTGAACAGGCAGTTAACCCAATGTTCCCCTGTTCCCTGAACAAGGCAGTTAACCCAATGTTCCCTGAACAAGGCAGTAAACCCAATGTTCCCTGAACAAGGCAGTAAACCCAATGTTCCCCTGAACAGGCAGTTAACCCAATGTTCCCCTGAACAAGGCAGTTAACCCAATGTTCCCTTTTAACCCACTGTTCCCCTGAACAAGACAGTTAACCCACTGTTCCCCTGAACAAGGCAGTTAACCCAATGTTCCCCTGAACAAGGCAGTTAACCCAATGTTCCCCTGAACAAGGCAGTTAACCCACTGTTCCCCTGAACAAGGCAGTTAACCCAATGTTCCCCTGAAAAAGGCAGTTAACCCACTGTTCCCCTGAACAAGGCAGTTAACCCAATGTTCCCCTGAACAAGGCAGTAAACCCAATGTTCCCCTGAACAAGGCAGTAAACCCAATGTTCCCCTGAACAGGCAGTTAACCCAATGTTCCCCTGAACAAGGCAGTTAACCCAATGTTCCCCTGAACAAGACAGTTAACCCACTGTTCCCTGAACAAGGCAGTTAACCCAATGTTCCCCTGAACAAGGCAGCTAACCCACTGTTCCCCTGAACAAGGCAGTTAACCCACTGTTCCCTGAACAGGCAGTTAACAATGTTCCCTGAACAGGCAGTTAACCCAATGTTCCCCAAGGCAGTTAACCCAATGTTCCCTTGAACAAGACAGTTAACCCAATGTTCCCCTGAACAGGCAGTTAACCCAATGTTCCCTGAACAAGGCAGTTAACCCACTGTTCCCTGAACAAGGCAGTTAACCCAATGTTCCCTGAACAAGGCAGTTAACCCACTGTTCCCTGAACAAGGCAGTTAACCCAATGTTCCCCTGAACAAGGCAGTAAACCCAATGTTCCCCTGAACAAGGCAGTAAACCCAATGTTCCCCTGAACAGGCAGTTAACCCAATGTTCCCCTGAACAAGGCAGTTAACCCAATGTTCCCCTGAACAAGACAGTTAACCCACTGTTCCCCTGAACAGGCAGTTAACCCACTGTTCCCCTGAACAGGCAGTTAACCCAATGTTCCCCTGAACAGGCAGTTAACCCGATGTTCCCCTGAACAACGCAGTTAACCCACTGTTCCCCTGAACAAGGCAGTTAACCCACTGTTCCCCTGAACAGGCAGTTAACCCAATGTTCCCCTGAACAAGGCAGTTAACCCACTGTTCCCCTGAACAAGGCAGTTAACCCACTGTTCCCCTGAACAAGGCAGTTAACCCACTGTTCCCCTGAACAGGCAGTTAACCCAATGTTCCCCTGAACAGGCAGTAAACCCAATGTTCCCCTGAACAAGGCAGTTAACCCAATGTTCCCCTGAACAAGGCAGTAAACCCAATGTTCCCCTGAACAAGGCAGTAAACCCAATGTTCCCCTGAACAGGCAGTTAACCCAATGTTCCCCTGAACAAGGCAGTTAACCCAATGTTCCCTTTTAACCCACTGTTCCCCTGAACAAGACAGTTAACCCACTGTTCCCCTGAACAAGGCAGTTAACCCAATGTTCCCCTGATCAAGGCAGTTAACCCAATGTTCCCCTGAACAAGGCAGTTAACCCACTGTTCCCCTGAACAAGGCAGTTAACCCAATGTTCCCCTGAAAAAGGCAGTTAACCCACTGTTCCCCTGAACAAGGCAGTTAACCCAATGTTCCCCTGAACAAGGCAGTAAACCCAATGTTCCCCTGAACAAGGCAGTAAACCCAATGTTCCCCTGAACAGGCAGTTAACCCAATGTTCCCTGAACAAGGCAGTTAACCCAATGTTCCCTGAACAAGACAGTTAACCCACTGTTCCCTGAACAAGGCAGTTAACCCAATGTTCCCCTGAACAAGGCAGCTAACCCACTGTTCCCTGAACAAGGCAGTTAACCCACTGTTCCCCTGAACAGGCAGTTAACCCAATGTTCCCCTGAACAGGCAGTTAACCCAATGTTCCCTGAACAAGGCAGTTAACCCAATGTTCCCTTTGAACAAGACAGTTAACCCAATGTTCCCTGAACAGGCAGTTAACCCAATGTTCCCTGAACAAGGCAGTTAACCCACTGTTCCCTGAACAAGGCAGTTAACCCAATGTTCCCCTGAAAAAGGCAGTTAACCCACTGTTCCCTGAACAAGGCAGTTAACCCAATGTTCCCCTGAACAAGGCAGTAAACCCAATGTTCCCCTGAACAAGGCAGTAAACCCAATGTTCCCTGAACAGGCAGTTAACCCAATGTTCCCTGAACAAGGCAGTTAACCCAATGTTCCCCTGAACAAGACAGTTAACCCACTGTTCCCCTGAACAAGGCAGTTAACCCACTGTTCCCCTGAACAAGGCAGCTAACCCACTGTTCCCCTGAACAAGGCAGTTAACCCACTGTTCCCCTGAACAGGCAGTTAACCCAATGTTCCCCTGAACAGGCAGTTAACCCAATGTTCCCCTGAACAGGCAGTTAACCCACTGTTCCCATGAACAGACAGTTAACCCAATGTTCCCCTGAACAAGGCAGTTAACCCAATGTTCCCCTGAACAGGCAGTTAACCCAATGTTCCCCTGAACAGGCAGTTAACCCGATGTTCCCCTGAACAAGGCAGTTAACCCACTGTTCCCCTGAACAAGGCAGTTAACCCACTGTTCCCCTGAACAAGGCAGTTAACCCACTGTTCCCCTGAACAGGCAGTTAACCCAATGTTCCCCTGAACAAGGCAGTTAACCCACTGTTCCCCTGAACAAGGCAGTTAACCCAATGTTCCCCTGAACAAGGCAGTTAACCCAATGTTCCCTGAACAAGACAGTTAACCCACTGTTCCCCTGAACAAGGCAGTTAACCCAATGTTCCCCTGAACAAGGCAGCTAACCCACTGTTCCCTGAAAAAGGCAGTTAACCCACTGTTCCCTGAACAAGGCAGTTAACCCAATGTTCCCTGAACAAGGCAGTTAACCCACTGTTCCCTGAACAAGACAGTTAACCCACTGTTCCCTGAACAAGGCAGTTAACCCACTGTTCCCTGAACAAGGCAGTTAACCCAATGTTCCCCTGAACAGGCAGTTAACCCAATGTTCCCCTGAACAAGGCAATTAACCCACTGTTCCCCTGAACAAGACAGTTAACCCACTGTTCCCCTGAACAGGCAGTTAACCCAATGTTCCCCTGAACAAGGCAGTTAACCCAATGTTCCCCTGAACAAGGCAGTTAACCCACTGTTCCCCTGAACAAGGCAGTTAACCCACTGTTCCCCTGAACAGGCAGTTAACCCAATGTTCCCCTGAACAAGGCAGTTAACCCACTGTTCCCCTGAACAAGGCAGTTAACCCACTGTTCCCCTGAACAAGGCAGTTAACCCACTGTTCCCCTGAACAGGCAGTTAACCCAATGTTCCCCTGAACAGGCAGTAAACCCAATGTTCCCCTGAACAAGGCAGTTAACCCAATGTTCCCCTGAACAAGGCAGTAAACCCAATGTTCCCCTGAACAAGGCAGTAAACCCAATGTTCCCCTGAACAGGCAGTTAACCCAATGTTCCCCTGAACAAGGCAGTTAACCCAATGTTCCCTTTTAACCCACTGTTCCCCTGAACAAGACAGTTAACCCACTGTTCCCCTGAACAAGGCAGTTAACCCAATGTTCCCCTGATCAAGGCAGTTAACCCAATGTTCCCCTGAACAAGGCAGTTAACCCACTGTTCCCCTGAACAAGGCAGTTAACCCAATGTTCCCCTGAAAAAGGCAGTTAACCCACTGTTCCCCTGAACAAGGCAGTTAACCCAATGTTCCCCTGAACAAGGCAGTAAACCCAATGTTCCCCTGAACAAGGCAGTAAACCCAATGTTCCCCTGAACAGGCAGTTAACCCAATGTTCCCCTGAACAAGGCAGTTAACCCAATGTTCCCCTGAACAAGACAGTTAACCCACTGTTCCCCTGAACAAGGCAGTTAACCCAATGTTCCCCTGAACAAGGCAGCTAACCCACTGTTCCCCTGAACAAGGCAGTTAACCCACTGTTCCCCTGAACAGGCAGTTAACCCAATGTTCCCCTGAACAGGCAGTTAACCCAATGTTCCCCTGAACAAGGCAGTTAACCCAATGTTCCCTTTGAACAAGACAGTTAACCCAATGTTCCCCTGAACAGGCAGTTAACCCAATGTTCCCCTGAACAAGGCAGTTAACCCACTGTTCCCCTGAACAAGGCAGTTAACCCAATGTTCCCCTGAAAAAGGCAGTTAACCCACTGTTCCCCTGAACAAGGCAGTTAACCCAATGTTCCCCTGAACAAGGCAGTAAACCCAATGTTCCCCTGAACAAGGCAGTAAACCCAATGTTCCCCTGAACAGGCAGTTAACCCAATGTTCCCCTGAACAAGGCAGTTAACCCAATGTTCCCCTGAACAAGACAGTTAACCCACTGTTCCCCTGAACAAGGCAGTTAACCCACTGTTCCCCTGAACAAGGCAGCTAACCCACTGTTCCCCTGAACAAGGCAGTTAACCCACTGTTCCCCTGAACAGGCAGTTAACCCAATGTTCCCCTGAACAGGCAGTTAACCCAATGTTCCCCTGAACAGGCAGTTAACCCACTGTTCCCATGAACAGACAGTTAACCCAATGTTCCCCTGAACAAGGCAGTTAACCCAATGTTCCCCTGAACAGGCAGTTAACCCAATGTTCCCCTGAACAGGCAGTTAACCCGATGTTCCCCTGAACAAGGCAGTTAACCCACTGTTCCCCTGAACAAGGCAGTTAACCCACTGTTCCCTGAACAAGGCAGTTAACCCACTGTTCCCTGAACAGGCAGTTAACCCAATGTTCCCCTGAACAAGGCAGTTAACCCACTGTTCCCTGAACAAGGCAGTTAACCCAATGTTCCCCTGAACAAGGCAGTTAACCCAATGTTCCCTGAACAAGACAGTTAACCCACTGTTCCCCTGAACAAGGCAGTTAACCCAATGTTCCCCTGAACAAGGCAGCTAACCCACTGTTCCCCTGAAAAGGCAGTTAACCCACTGTTCCCTGAACAAGGCAATTAACCCAATGTTCCCTGAACAAGGCAATTAACCCACTGTTCCCCTGAACAAGACAGTTAACCCACTGTTCCCCTGAACAAGACAGTTAACCCACTGTTCCCCTGAACAAGGCAGTTAACCCAATGTTCCCCTGAACAGGCAGTTAACCCAATGTTCCCCTGAACAAGGCAATTAACCCACTGTTCCCCTGAACAAGACAGTTAACCCACTGTTCCCCTGAACAGGCAGTTAACCCAATGTTCCCCTGAACAAGGCAGTTAACCCAATGTTCCCCTGAACAAGGCAGTTAACCCACTGTTCCCCTGAACAAGGCAGTTAACCCAATGTTCCCCTGAAAAAGGCAGTTAACCCACTGTTCCCCTGAACAAGGCAGTTAACCCAATGTTCCCCTGAACAAGGCAGTAAACCCAATGTTCCCCTGAACAAGGCAGTAAACCCAATGTTCCCCTGAACAGGCAGTTAACCCAATGTTCCCCTGAACAAGGCAGTTAACCCAATGTTCCCCTGAACAAGGCAGTTAACCCACTGTTCCCCTGAACAAGGCAGTTAACCCAATGTTCCCCTGAAAAAGGCAGTTAACCCACTGTTCCCCTGAACAAGGCAGTTAACCCAATGTTCCCCTGAACAAGGCAGTAAACCCAATGTTCCCCTGAACAAGGCAGTAAACCCAATGTTCCCCTGAACAGGCAGTTAACCCAATGTTCCCCTGAACAAGGCAGTTAACCCAATGTTCCCCTGAACAAGACAGTTAACCCACTGTTCCCCTGAACAAGGCAGTTAACCCAATGTTCCCCTGAACAAGGCAGCTAACCCACTGTTCCCCTGAACAAGGCAGTTAACCCACTGTTCCCCTGAACAAGGCAGTTAACCCAATGTTCCCCTGAACAAGGCAGTTAACCCACTGTTCCCCTGAACAGGCAGTTAACCCACTGTTCCCCTGAACAAGGCAGTTAACCCAATGTTCCCCTGAACAGGCAGTTAACCCAATGTTCCCCTGAACAGGCAGTTAACCCGATGTTCCCCTGAACAAGGCAGTTAACCCACTGTTCCCCTGAACAAGGCAGTTAACCCACTGTTCCCCTGAACAAGGCAGTTAACCCACTGTTCCCCTGAACAGGCAGTTAACCCAATGTTCCCCTGAACAAGGCAGTTAACCCACTGTTCCCCTGAACAAGGCAGTTAACCCAATGTTCCCTGAACAAGGCAGTTAACCCAATGTTCCCTGAACAAGACAGTTAACCCACTGTTCCCCTGAACAAGGCAGTTAACCCAATGTTCCCTGAACAAGGCAGCTAACCCACTGTTCCCTGAACAAGGCAGTTAACCCACTGTTCCCCTGAACAAGGCAATTAACCCAATGTTCCCCTGAACAAGGCAATTAACCCACTGTTCCCCTGAACAAGACAGTTAACCCACTGTTCCCCTGAACAAGACAGTTAACCCACTGTTCCCCTGAACAAGGCAGTTAACCCAATGTTCCCCTGAACAGGCAGTTAACCCAATGTTCCCCTGAACAAGGCAATTAACCCACTGTTCCCCTGAACAAGACAGTTAACCCACTGTTCCCCTGAACAGGCAGTTAACCCAATGTTCCCCTGAACAAGGCAGTTAACCCAATGTTCCCCTGAACAAGGCAGTTAACCCACTGTTCCCCTGAACAAGGCAGTTAACCCAATGTTCCCCTGAAAAAGGCAGTTAACCCACTGTTCCCCTGAACAAGGCAGTTAACCCAATGTTCCCCTGAACAAGGCAGTAAACCCAATGTTCCCCTGAACAAGGCAGTAAACCCAATGTTCCCCTGAACAGGCAGTTAACCCAATGTTCCCCTGAACAAGGCAGTTAACCCAATGTTCCCCTGAACAAGACAGTTAACCCACTGTTCCCCTGAACAAGGCAGTTAACCCAATGTTCCCTGAACAAGGCAGCTAACCCACTGTTCCCTGAACAAGGCAGTTAACCCACTGTTCCCTGAACAAGGCAGTTAACCCAATGTTCCCTGAACAAGGCAGTTAACCCACTGTTCCCCTGAACAGGCAGTTAACCCACTGTTCCCCTGAACAGGCAGTTAACCCAATGTTCCCCTGAACAGGCAGTTAACCCAATGTTCCCCTGAACAGGCAGTTAACCCACTGTTCCCATGAACAGACAGTTAACCCAATGTTCCCCTGAACAAGGCAGTTAACCCAATGTTCCCCTGAACAGGCAGTTAACCCAATGTTCCCCTGAACAGGCAGTTAACCCGATGTTCCCCTGAACAACGCAGTTAACCCACTGTTCCCCTGAACAAGGCAGTTAACCCACTGTTCCCCTGAACAGGCAGTTAACCCAATGTTCCCCTGAACAAGGCAGTTAACCCACTGTTCCCCTGAACAAGGCAGTTAACCCAATGTTCCAATTTGTAAGTCGCTCTGGATAAGAGCGTCTGCTAAATGACTTAAATGTAATGTAAATGTAAATGTTCCCCTGAACAAGGCAGTTAACCCAATGTTCCCCTGAACAAGGCAGTTAACCCACTGTTCCCCTGAGCAAGGCAGTTAACCCACTGTTCCCCTGATCAAGTCAGTTAACCCAATGTTCCCCTGAACAAGGCAGTTAACCCACTGTTCCCCTGAACAGGCAGTTAACCCACTGTTCCCCTGAACAGGCAGTTAACCCAATGTTCCCCTGAACAGGCAGTTAACCCAATGTTCCCCTGAACAGGCAGTTAACCCACTGTTCACATGAACAGACAGTTAACCCAATGTTCCCCTGAACAAGGCAGTTAACCCAATGTTCCCCTGAACAAGGCAGTTAACCCAATGTTCCCCTGAACAAGGCAATTAACCCACTGTTCCCCTGAACAAGGCAGTTTACCCAATGTTCCCCTGAACAGGCAGTTAACCCAATGTTCCCCTGAACCAGGCAGTTAACCCACTGTTCCCCTGAACAGGCAGTTAACCCACTGTTCCCCTGAACAAGGCAGTTAACCCACTGTTCCCCTGAACAGGCAGTTATCCCACTGTTCCCCTGAACAAGGCAGTTAACCCAATGTTCCCCTTAACAGGCAGTTAACCCACTGTTCCCCTGAACAGGCAGTTAATCCACTGTTCCCCTGAACAAGGCAGTTAACCCACTGTTCCCCTGAGCAAGGCAGTTAACCCACTGTTCCCCTGAACAAGTCAGTTAACCCAATGTTCCTCAGAACAAGGCAGTTAACCCAATGTTCCCCTGAACAGGCAGTTATCCCACTGTTCCCCTGAACAAGGCAGTTAACCCACTGTTGCCCTGAACAGGCAGTGAACCCACTGTTCCCCTGAAGAGGCAGTTAACCCACTGTTCCCCTGAACAGGCAGTTAACCCAATGTTCCCCTGAACAAGGCAGTTAACCCACTGTTCCCCTGAACAGGCAGTGAACCCACTGTTCCCCTGAACAGGCAGTGAACCCAATGTTCCCCTGAACAAGGCAGTTAACCCACTGTTCCCCTGAACAGGCAGTGAACCCACTGTTCCCCTGAACAGGCAGTTAACCCAATGTTCCCCTGAACAAGGCAGTTAACCCACTGTTCCCCTGAACAGGCAGTGAACCCACTGTTCCCCTGAACAGGCAGTGAACCCAATGTTCCCCTGAACAAGGCAGTTAACCCACTGTTCCCCTGAACAGGCAGTGAACCCACTGTTCCCCTGAACAGGCAGTTAACCCACTGTTCCCCTGAACAAGACAGTTAACCCACTGTTCCCCTGAACAAGGCAGTTAACCCAATGTTCCCCTGAACAAGGCAGTTAACCCAATGTTCCCCTGAACAAGGCAATTAACCCACTGTTCCCCTGAACAAGACAGTTAACCCACTGTTCCCCTGAACAGGCAGTTAACCCAATGTTCCCCTGAACCAGGCAGTTAACCCACTGTTCCCCTGAACAGGCAGTTAACCCACTGTTCCCCTGAACAGGCAGTTATCCCACTGTTCCCCTGAACAAGGCAGTTAACCCACTGTTCCCATGAACAGGCAGTTATCCCACTGTTCCCCTGAACAAGGCAGTTAACCCAATGTTCCCCTTAACAGGCAGTTAACCCACTGTTCCCCTGAACAGGCAGTTAACCCACTGTTCCCCTGAACAAGGCAGTTAACCCACTGTTCCCCTGAGCAAGGCAGTTAACCCACTGGTCCCCTGAACAAGTCAGTTAACCCAATGTTCCTCAGAACAAGGCAGTTAACCCAATGTTCCCCTGAACAGGCAGTTATCCCACTGTTCCCCTGAACAAGGCAGTTAACCCACTGTTGCCCTGAACAGGCAGTGAACCCACTGTTCCCCCGAAGAGGCAGTTAACCCACTGTTCCCCTGAACAGGCAGTTAACCCAATGTTCCCCTGAACAAGGCAGTTAACCCACTGTTCCCCTGAACAGGCAGTGAACCCACTGTTCCCCTGAACAGGCAGTGAACCCAATGTTCCCCTGAACAAGGCAGTTAACCCACTGTTCCCCTGAACAGGCAGTGAACCCACTGTTCCCCTGAACAGGCAGTTAACCCAATGTTCCCCTGAACAAGGCAGTTAACCCACTGTTCCCCTGAACAGGCAGTGAACCCACTGTTCCCCTGAACAGGCAGTGAACCCAATGTTCCCCTGAACAAGGCAGTTAACCCACTGTTCCCCTGAACAGGCAGTGAACCCACTGTTCCCCTGAACAGGCAGTGAACCCACTGTTCCCCTGAACAGGCAGTGAACCCACTGTTCCCCTGAACAGGCAGTGAACCCACTGTTCCCCTGAACAGGCAGTGAACCCACTGTTCCCCTGAACAGGCAGTGAACCCACTGTTCCCCTGAACAGGCAGTTAACCCACTGTTCCCCTGAACAAGGCAGTTAACCCACTGTTCCCCTGAACAAGGCAGTGAACCCACTGTTCCCCTGAACAGGCAGTGAACCCACTGTTCCCCTGAACAGGCAGTGAACCCACTGTTCCCCTGAACAGGCAGTTAACCCACTGTTCCCCTGAACAGGCAGTTATCCCACTGGTACTCGGCCGTCATTCTAAATAACAATTTGTTCCTAACCGACTTAGTTAAATAAAGGTTACATAGAGGTTAAATAACACAGATCCTGTGGATTTACAACAGAGGCAACAGTTCTGTGTCTTTGAATCCAAAAGGATAAAAATCAACCATTTTATTTGGATGGAAATAGCAGCACCCATGTCATTGTCATCTCTACAATGAATATGTTACACACCATCTCTGTTCGCCAGTTGAAATGATATTATGGGTATTTAATGGGCGAGCTGATGTCTGTACCTTGACCGTCAGTGTCTGAGGTTAAACCTGTGGAAGAGAGGAACAGAGGAAGTTTAAAGGGAGGCATATATGAGATACAACATTTCTGTCATAACAGCATATAACAAGAATATAGTGGTATAGTGTTAAACGCTCTACCTACCTGTCTGTCTCTCCCTGTCTGTCTCTCCCTGTCTTTCTCTCCCTGTCTGTGCTCTATCTGTCTGTCTCTCTACCTACCTGTCTGATTCTCCCTGTCTGGGTCTCTACCTACCGGTCTGTCTTTCCCTGTCTGTCTCTCCCTGTCTGTGTCTATCTGTCTGTGTCTACCTGTCTGTCTATCCCTGTCTGTCTCTCCCTGTCTGTGTCTCCCTGTCTGTGTCTACCTGTCTGTCTCTCGACCTACCTGTCTGTGTCTCCCTGTCTGTGTCTCTACCTACCTGTCTGTCTCTCCCTGTCTGTGTCTCCCTGTCTGTGTCTCTACCTACCGATCTGTCTCTCCCTGTCTGTCTCTCCCTGTCTGTGACTACCTGTCTGTGTCTACCTGTCTGTGTCTCCCTGTCTGTGTCTCTACCTACCGGTCTGTCTCTCCCTGTCTGTCTCTTCCTGTCTGTGTCTACCTGTCTGTCTCTCCCTGTCTGTCTCTTCCTGTCTGTGTCTATCTGTCTGTCTCTCCATGTCTGCGTCTCTCCCTGTCTGTGTCTCTCCCTGTCTGTGTCTCTCCCTGTCTGTGTCTCTCTCTACCTGTCTGTCTCTCCCTGTCTGTGTCTACCTGTCTGTCTCTCCCTGTCTGTGTCTCCCTGTCTGTGTCTCTACCTACCGGTCTGTCTCTCCCTGTCTGTGTCTACCTGTCTGTCTCTCCCTGTCTGTCTCTCCCTGTCTGTCTCTTCCTGTCTGTGTCTATCTGTCTGTCTTTCCATGTCTGTGTCTCTCCCTGTCTGTGTCTCTCCCTGTCTGTGTCTCTCCCTGTCTGTGTCTCTACCTGTCTGTCTCTCCCTGTCTGTGTCTCTACCTGTCTGTCTCTCCCTGTCTGTGTCTCCCTGTCTGTCTCTCCCTGTCTGTCTCTCCCTGTCTGTCTCTTCCTGTCTGTGTCTACCTGTCTGTCTCTCCCTGTCTGTGTCTCTCCCTGTCTGTGTCTCTCCCTGTCTGTCTCTCCCTGTCTGTCTCTCCCTGTCTGTGTCTACCTGTCTGTCTCTCCCTGTCTGTGTCTCCCTGTCTGTGTCTCTACCTACCGGTCTGTCTCTCCCTGTCTGTCTCTCCCTGTCTGTGTCTATCTGTCTGTCTCTCCCTGTCTGTCTCTTCCTGTCTGTGTCTACCTGTCTGTCTCTCCCTGTCTGTCTCTTCCTGTCTGTGTCTACCTGTCTGTCTCTCCCTGTCTGTGTCTCTCCCTGTCTGTGTCTCTCCTTGTCTGTGTCTCTCCCTGCCTGTGTCTCTCCCTGTCTGTGTCTCTACCTGTCTGTGTCTCTACCTGTCTGTCTCTCCCTGTCTGTGTCTCCCTGTCTGTGTCTCTACCTACCGGTCTGTCTCTCCCTGTCTGTCTCTTCCTGTCTGTGTCTATCTGTCTGTGTCTACCTGTCTGTCTCTCCCTGTCTGTCTCTCCCTGTCTGTCTCTTCCTGTCTGTGTCTACCTGTCTGTCTCTCCCTGTCTGTGTCTCTCCCTGTCTGTGTCTCTCCCTGTCTGTGTCTCTCCCTGTCTGTGTCTCTACCTGTCTGTCTCTCCCTGTCTGTGTCTCCCTGTCTGTCTCTCCCTGTCTGTCTCTCCCTGTCTGTCTCTTCCTGTCTGTGTCTACCTGTCTGTCTCTCCCTGTCTGTGTCTCTCCCTGTCTGTGTCTCTCCCTGTCTGTGTCTCTACCTGTCTGTGTCTCTACCTGTCTGTCTCTCCCTGTCTGTGTCTCCCTGTCTGTGTCTACCTGTCTGTGTCTCTCTGTCTGTGTCTACCTGTCTGTGTCTCTACCTGTCTGTGTCCCTACCTGTCTGTGTCTCTACCAGTGTATCCATTGGTCCTGTGCTTGTGGATGCTTCCCCTTGTCCAGCCTTCTCTTAGCTTCTCCAGCGCTGGAACGTCACAGAACCTGGAACATATTGTAGCGACCTCAGGACAACACCTAGGGGTGGTTTCCTGGACACAGAACCTGGAACATATTGTAGCGACCTCAGTACAACACCTAGGGGCGGTTTCCTGGACACAGAACCTGGAACATATTGTAGCGACCTCAGTACAACACCTAGGGGCGGTTTCCTGGACACAGAACCTGGAACATATTGTAGCGACCTCAGGACAACACCTAGGGGCGGTTTCCTGGACACAGAACCTGGAACATATTGTAGCGACCTCAGTACAACACCTAGGGGCGGTTTCCTGGACACAGAACCTGGAACATATTGTAGCGACCTCAGGACAACACCTAGGGGTGGTTTCCTGGACACAGAACCTGGAACATATTGTAGCGACCTCAGGACAACACCTAGGGGCGGTTTCCTGGACACAGAACCTGGAACATATTGTAGCGACCTCAGTACAACACCTAGGGGCGGTTTCCTGGACACAGAACCTGGAACATATTGTAGTGACCTCAGGACAACACCTAGGGGCGGTTTCCTGGACACAGAACCTGGAACATATTGTAGCGACCTCAGTACAACACCTAGGGGCGGTTTCCTGGACACAGAACCTGGAACATATTGTAGCGACCTCAGTACAACACCTAGGGGCAGTTTCCTGAACACAGATTAGGCCTTTTCCTGGATTTAAAGCTCAATGAAGAATCTCTATTGAAAATGCTTTTTGGTCCAGGATAAAGCTTATTCTGTGTCTGGGAAACTAGCCCGTAAAGACCTTGTCAAGAGGTTTGGACCTCCTAGATGTAACAGTTAACTGACATTCACAGGGACCAAGGTTCAAGTCCAGATGAGGACTACCCCCTGAATTCACCACAACTCATCTCATTTTACATCTACATGTTAGTCATTTAGCAGACACTCTTATGCAGAGAGACAGTTAGTGAGTGCAGACATTTTCAAACTTTCTTCATCTCAAATCCCTTATGTTTTTTATATATTCAGACCAAAACAATAATGACATTAATACACAATACAACATAAGACATTTGACAACATGATGTAAGTAAAAAGAGACATACTTACTTGGACTGGTAGTGAGTGCGGACGCGTGACGGGTCAGATGGCGTGTGGGACAGGGTTTTCAGATTTGGTGAGTTGAGGATGAATCCTGAAAGCTCCTGGAAACCAAACTAACGGTAACACTTTACCCTGCCAGTAACTAATGGCAACACTTTACCCTGAAGGTAACTAATGGCAACACTTTACCCTGACAGTAACTAATGGCAACAATTTACCCTGCCAGTAACTAATGGCAACAATTTACCCTGCCAGTAACTAATGGCAACAATTTACCCTGCCAGTAACTAATGGCAACAATTTATCCTGCCGGTAACTAACGGTAACACTTTACCCTGCCAGTAACTAATGGCAACACTTTACCCTGAAGGTAACTAATGGCAACACTTTACCCTGCCAGTAACTAATGGCAACACTTTACCCTGCCAGTAACTAATGGCAACAATTTACCCTGCCAGTAACTAATGGCAACAATTTACCCTGCCAGTAACTAATGGTAACACTTTACCCTGAAGGTAACTACGGTAACACCTTACCCTGGCAGTAACTAATGGCAACAATTTACCCTGCCAGTAACTAATGGCAACAATTTACCCTGCCAGTAACTAATGGCAACAATTTACCCTGCCAGTAACTAATGGCAACAATTTATCCTGCCGGTAACTAACGGTAACACTTTACCCTGCCAGTAACTAATGGCAACACTTTACCCTGCCAGTAACTAATGGCAACACTTTACCCTGCCAGTAACTAATGGCAACAATTTACCCTGCCGGTAACTAACGGTAACACTTTACCTTGCCAGTCTCTAATGGTAACAATTTACCCTAACAGTAACTAATGGCAACAATTTACCCTGCCAGTAACTAATGGCAACAATTTATCCTGCCGGTAACTAACGGTAACACTTTACCCTGCCAGTAACTAATGGCAACACTTTACCCTGCCAGTAACTAATGGCAACAATTTACCCTGCCAGTGACTAATGGCAACAATTTACCCTGCCAGTAACTAATGGCAACAATTTACCCTGCCAGTAACTAATGGCAACAATTTACCCTGCCAGTAACTAATGGCAACAATTTACCCTGCCAGTAACTAATGGCAACACCTTACCCTGCCAGTAACTAATGGAAACACTTTACCCTGCCAGTAACTAATGGTAACACTTTACCCTGAAGGTAACTACGGTAACACCTTACCCTGGCAGTAACTAATGGCAACAATTTACCCTGCCAGTAACTAATGGCAACAATTTATCCTGCCGGTAACTAACGGTAACACTTTACCTTGCCAGTCTCTAATGGTAACAATTTACCCTAACAGTAACTAATGGCAACAATTTACCCTGCCGGTAACTAACGGTAACACTTTACCTTGCCAGTCTCTAATGGTAACAATTTACCCTAACAGTAACTAATGGCAACAATTTACCCTGCCGGTAACTAACGGTAACACTTTACCCTGCCGGTAACTAACGGTAACACTTTACCCTGAAGGTAACTACAGTAACACTTTACCCTAACAGTAACTAATGGCAACAATTTACCCTGCCAGTCTCTAACGGTAACACTTTACCCTGCCAGTAACTAATGGCAACACTTTACCCTGAAGGTAACTAATGGCAACACTTTACCCTGCCAGTAACTAATGGCAACACTTTACCCTGCCAGTAACTAATGGCAACAATTTACCCTGCCAGTAACTAATGGCAACAATTTACCCTGCCAGTAACTAATGGTAACACTTTACCCTGAAGGTAACTACGGTAACACCTTACCCTGGCAGTAACTAATGGCAACAATTTACCCTGCCAGTAACTAATGGCAACAATTTACCCTGCCAGTAACTAATGGCAACAATTTACCCTGCCAGTAACTAATGGCAACAATTTATCCTGCCGGTAACTAACGGTAACACTTTACCCTGCCAGTAACTAATGGCAACACTTTACCCTGCCAGTAACTAATGGTCCTTCTGTGGCTCAGTTGGTAGAGCATGGCGCTTGTAACGCCAGGGTAGTGGGTTCGATCCCCGGGACCACCCATACGTAGAATGTATGCACACATGACTGTAAGTCGCTTTGGATAAAAGCGTCAGCTAAATGGCATATATTATTATTATTATATTACTAATGGCAACACTTTACCCTGCCAGTAACTAATGGCAACAATTTACCCTGCCGGTAACTAACGGTAACCCTTTACCCTGAAGGTAACTACAGTAACACTTTACCCTGCCGGTAACTAATGGTAACCCTTTACCATGAAGGTAACTACAGTAACACTTTACCCTGCCGGTAACTAACGGTAACCCTTTACCATGAAGGTAACTACAGTAACACTTTACCCTGCCGGTAACTAACGGTAACCCTTTACCCTGAAGGTAACTACAGTAACACTTTACCCTGCCGGTAACTAACGGTAACCCTTTACCCTGAAGGTAACTACAGTAACACTTTACCCTGCCGGTAACTAACGGTAACCCTTTACCCTGCCGGTAACTAATGGTAACACTTTACCCTGCCAGTAACTAACGGTAACACTTTACCCTGCCAGTAACTAATGGTAACACTTTACCCTGCCAGTAACTAACGGTAACACTTTACCCTGCCAGTAACTAATGGTAACACTTTACCCTGCCAGTAACTAACGGTAACACTTTAGCCTAACAGTAACTAACTGTAACACTTTACCCTGAAGGTAACTACAGTAACACTTTACCCTGCCGGTAACTAACGGTAACCCTTTACACTGCCAGTAACTAACGGTAACACTTTACCCTGAAGGTAACTACAGTAACACTTTACCCTGCCGGTAACTAATGGTAACACTTTACCCTGCCAGTAACTAACGGTAACACTTTACCCTGCCAGTAACTAACGGTAACACTTTACCCTAACAGTAACTAATGGTAACACTTTACCCTGCCAGTAACTAACGGTAACACTTTACCCTGCCTAACTAACGTAACACTTTAGTAACTAACGGTAACACTTTACCCTGCCAGTAACTAACGGTAACACTTTACCCTGCCAGTAACTAACGGTAACACTTTAGCCTAACAGTAACTAACTGTAACACTTTACCCTGCCAGTAACTAACGGTAACACTTTAGCCTAACAGTAACTAACTGTAACACTTTACCCTGCCGGTAACTAACGGTAACCCTTTACCCTGCCAGTAACTAACGGTAACACTTTACCCTGCCGGTAACTAACGGTAACACTTTACCCTGCCAGTAACTAACGGTAACACTTTAGCCTAACAGTAACTAACTGTAACACTTTACCCTGCCGGTAACTAACGGTAACACTTTACCCTGCCAGTAACTAACGGTAACACTTTACCCTGCCAGGTAACTAACGGTAACACTTTACCCTGCAGGTAACTAACGGTAACACTTTACCCTGCCGGTAACTAATGGCAACACTTTACCCTGCCAGTAACTAACTGTAACACTTTACCCTGCAGGTAACTAACGGTAACACTTTACCCTGCCGGTAACTAATGGCAACACTTTACCCTGCCAGTAACTAACGGTAACACTTTACCCTGCAGGTAACTATGGTAACACTTTACCCTCCCGGTAACTAACGGTAACACTTTACCCTGCAGGTAACTAACGGTAACACTTTACCCTGCCGGTAACTAACGGTAACACTTTACCCTGCCTGTAACTAACGGTAACACTTTACCCTGCCGGTAACTAACGGTAACACTTTACCCTGCCAGTAACTAATGGCAACACTTTACCCTGCAAGTAACTAACGGTAACACTTTACCCTGCCGGTAACTAATGGTAACACTTTACCCTGCAGGTAACCAACGGTAACACTTTACCCTGCCAGTAACTAACGGTAACACTTTACCCTGCCGGTAACTAACGGTAACACTTTACCCTGCCGGTAACTAACGGTAACACTTTACCCTGCCAGTAACTAACGGTAACACTTTACCCTGCCAGTAACTAACGGTAACACTTTACCCTGCCTGTAACTAACGGTAACACTTTACCCTGCCGGTAACTAACGGTAACACTTTACCCTGCCGGTAACTAACGGTAACAATTTACCCTAACAGTATAATGCTTTAGAAAATGTTATAGGCATGTAAGAGCTTTCAGATTGTCTTATTAAGGTGTGTATGATATAGCTCTCTAACCTTCATCCCAATCAACTTCTGGTCAGCAGGTGAGCTGATCTTCTGAGTCCCAGATCCAGGTAACACAGAGACCTAGAGGTAATACACAGGAAGTGACATCATACGATATAACAGAGCAGCATATAGGTAACACACAGGAAGTGTTGAGAACTTCCAACATTTAAAAGTAGTCAACTGGGTGGGGATTCCTATCTCACTAGGTCAGGGTATTAAACCTCCATGTATATCTCACTAGGTCAGGATATTAAACCTCCATGTATATCTCACTAGGTCAGGGTATTAAACCTCCATGTATATCTCACTAGGTCAGGGTATTAAACCTCCATGTATATCTCACTAGGTCAGGATATTAAACCTCCATGTATATCTCACTAGGTCAGGGTATTAAACCTCCATGTATATCTCACTAGGTAAGGATATTAAACCTCCTCGATGTATATCTCACTAGGTCAGGATATTAAACCTCCATGTATATCTCACTAGGTCAGGATATTAAACCTCCTCCATGTATATCTCACTAGGTCAGGGTATTAAACCTCCTCCATGTATATCTCACTAGGTCAGGATGTTAAACCTCCATGTATATCTCACTAGGTCAGGGTATTAAACCTCCATGTATATCTCACTAGGTCAGGGTATTAAACCTCCTCGATGTATATCTCACTAGGTCAGGATATTAAACCTCCATGTATATCTCACTAGGTCAGGATATTAAACCTCCTCCATGTATATCTCACTAGGTCAGGGTATTAAACCTCCATGTATATCTCACTAGGTCAGGGTATTAAACCTCCTCCATGTATATCTCACTAGGTCAGGGTATTAAACCTCCTCCATGTATATCTCACTAGGTCAGGGTATTAAACCTCCTCCATGTATATCTCACTAGGTCAGGATATTAAACCTCCATGTATATCTCACTAGGTCAGGATATTAAACCTCCTCCATGTATATCTCACTAGGTCAGGGTATTAAACCTCCTCCATGTATATCTCACTAGGTCAGGATATTAAACCTCCATGTATATCTCACTAGGTCAGGGTATTAAACCTCCTCCATGTATATCTTACTAGGTCAGGATATTAAACCTCCATGTATATCTCACTAGGTCAGGATATTAAACCTCCATGTATATCTCACTAGGTCAGGGTATTAAACCTCCTCCATGTATATCTCACTAGGTAAGGATATTAAACCTCCTCCATGTATATCTCACTAGGTCAGGATATTAAACCTCCATGTATATCTCACTAGGTCAGGGTATTAAACCTCCATGTATATCTCACTAGGTCAGGATATTAAACCTCCATGTATATCTCACTAGGTCAGGGTATTAAACCTCCTCCATGTATATCTCACTAGGTAAGGATATTAAACCTCCTCCATGTATATCTCACTAGGTCAGGATATTAAACCTCCATGTATATCTCACTAGGTCAGGATATTAAACCTCCTCCATGTATATCTCACTAGGTCAGGGTATTAAACCTCCATGTATATCTCACTAGGTCAGGGTATTAAACCTCCATGTATATCTCACTAGGTCAGGATATTAAACCTCCTCCATGTATATCTCACTAGGTCAGGATATTAAACCTCCTCCATGTATATCTCACTAGGTCAGGATATTAAACCTCCTCCATGTATATCTCACTAGGTCAGGGTATTAAACCTCCTCCATGTATATCTCACTAGGTCAGGGTATTAAACCTCCTCCATGTATATCTCACTAGGTCAGGATATTAAACCTCCTCCATGTATATCTCACTAGGTCAGGGTATTAAACCTCCATGTATATCTCACTAGGTCAGGATATTAAACCTCCTCCATGTATATCTCACTAGGTCAGGATATTAAACCTCCATGTATATCTCACTAGGTCAGGATATTAAACCTCCATATATATCTCACTAGGTCAGGATATTAAACCTCCATGTATATCTCACTAGATCAGGATATTAAACCTCCTCCATGTATATCTCACTAGGTCAGGGTATTAAACCTCCTCCATGTATATCTCACTAGGTCAGGATATTAAACCTCCTCCATGTATATCTCACTAGGTCAGGATATTAAACCTCCTCCATGTATATCTCACTAGGTCAGGATATTAAACCTCCTCCATGTATATCTCACTAGGTCAGGGTATTAAACCTCCATGTATATCTCACTAGGTCAGGATATTAAACCTCCTCCATGTATATCTCACTAGGTCAGGATATTAAACCTCCATGTATATCTCACTAGGTCAGGATATTAAACCTCCATATATATCTCACTAGGTCAGGATATTAAACCTCCATGTATATCTCACTAGATCAGGATATTAAACCTCCTCCATGTATATCTCACTAGGTCAGGGTATTAAACCTCCTCCATGTATATCTCACTAGGTCAGGATATTAAACCTCCTACATGTATATCTCACTAGGTCAGGATATTAAACCTCCATGTATATCTCACTAGGTCAGGATATTAAACCTCCTCCATGTATATCTCACGAGGTCAGGATATTAAACCTCCTCCATGTATATCTCACTAGGTCAGGGTATTAAACCTCCATGTATATCTCACTAGGTCAGGGTATTAAACCTCCTCCATGTATATCTCACAAGGTCAGGATATTAAACCTCCTCCATGTATATCTCACGAGGTCAGGATATTAAACCTCCTCCATGTATATCTCACGAGGTCAGGATATTAAACCTCCTCCATGTATATCTCACTAGGTCAGGGTATTAAACCTCCTCCATGTATATCTCACTAGGTCAGGATATTAAACCTCCATGTATATCTCACTAGATCAGGATATTAAACCTCCTCCATGTATATCTCACTAGGTCAGGGTATTAAACCTCCTCCATGTATATCTCACTAGGTCAGGATATTAAACCTCCTCCATGTATATCTCACTAGGTCAGGGTATTAAACCTCCTCCATGTATATCTCACTAGGTCAGGATATTAAACCTCCTCCATGTATATCTCACTAGGTCAGGATATTAAACCTCCTCCATGTATATCTCACTAGGTCAGGGTATTAAACCTCCATGTATATCTCACTAGGTCAGGATATTAAACCTCCTCCATGTATATCTCACTAGGTCAGGATATTAAACCTCCTCCATGTATATCTCACTAGGTCAGGATATTAAACCTCCATGTATATCTCACTAGGTCAGGATATTAAACCTCCTCCATGTATATCTCACGAGGTCAGGATATTAAACCTCCTCCATGTATATCTCACGAGGTCAGGATATTAAACCTCCTCCATGTATATCTCACTAGGTCAGGGTATTAAACCTCCTCCATGTATATCTCACTAGGTCAGGATATTAAACCTCCTCCATGTATATCTCACTAGGTCAGGATATTAAACCTCCATGTATATCTCACTAGGTCAGGATATTAAACCTCCTCCATGTATATCTCACTAGGTCAGGATATTAAACCTCCATGTATATCTCACTAGGTCAGGATATTAAACCTCCATATATATCTCACTAGGTCAGGATATTAAACCTCCATGTATATCTCACTAGATCAGGATATTAAACCTCCTCCATGTATATCTCACTAGGTCAGGATATTAAACCTCCTCCATGTATATCTCACTAGGTCAGGATATTAAACCTCCTCCATGTATATCTCACTAGGTCAGGATATTAAACCTCCTCCATGTATATCTCACTAGGTCAGGGTATTAAACCTCCATGTATATCTCACTAGGTCAGGATATTAAACCTCCTCCATGTATATCTCACTAGGTCAGGATATTAAACCTCCATGTATATCTCACTAGGTCAGGGTATTAAACCTCCATATATATCTCACTAGGTCAGGATATTAAACCTCCATGTATATCTCACTAGATCAGGATATTAAACCTCCTCCATGTATATCTCACTAGGTCAGGGTATTAAACCTCCTCCATGTATATCTCACTAGGTCAGGATATTAAACCTCCTACATGTATATCTCACTAGGTCAGGGTATTAAACCTCCTCCATGTATATCTCACGAGGTCAGGATATTAAACCTCCTCCATGTATATCTCACTAGGTCAGGGTATTAAACCTCCATGTATATCTCACTAGGTCAGGATATTAAACCTCCTCCATGTATATCTCACTAGGTCAGGGTATTAAACCTCCTCCATGTATATCTCACAAGGTCAGGATATTAAACCTCCTCCATGTATATCTCACGAGGTCAGGATATTAAACCTCCTCCATGTATATCTCACGAGGTCAGGATATTAAACCTCCTCCATGTATATCTCACTAGGTCAGGGTATTAAACCTCCATGTATATCTCACTAGGTCAGGATATTAAACCTCCTCCATGTATATCTCACTAGGTCAGGGTATTAAACCTCCTCCATGTATATCTCACTAGGTCAGGATATTAAACCTCCTCCGTGTATATCTCACTAGGTCAGGGTATTAAACCTCCATGTATATCTCACTAGGTCAGGATATTAAACCTCCTCCATGTATATCTCACTAGGTCAGGATATTAAACCTCCATGTATATCTCACTAGGTCAGGGTATTAAACCTCCTCCATGTATATCTCACTAGGTCAGGATATTAAACCTCCTCCATGTATATCTCACTAGGTCAGGGTATTAAACCTCCTCCATGTATATCTCACTAGGTCAGGGTATTAAACCTCCATGTATATCTCACTAGGTCAGGATATTAAACCTCCATGTATATCTCACTAGGTCAGGATATTAAACCTCCATATATATCTCACTAGGTCAGGATATTAAACCTCCATGTATATCTCACTAGGTCAGGATACTAAACCTCCATGTATATCTCACTAGGTCAGGATACTAAACCTCCATGTATATCTCACTAGGTCAGGATACTAAACCTCCATGTATATCTCACTAGGTCAGGATATTAAACCTCCATATATATCTCACTAGGTCAGGATACTAAACCTCCATGTATATCTCACTAGGTCAGGATACTAAACCTCCATGTATATCTCACTAGGTCAGGATATTAAACCTCCATGTATATCTCACTAGGTCAGGATACTAAACCTCCATGTATATCTCACTAGGTCAGGATACTAAACCTCCATGTATATCTCACTAGGTCAGGATATTAAACCTCCTCCATGTATATCTCACTAGGTCAGGATATTAAACCTCCTCCATGTATATCTCACTAGGTCAGGATATTAAACCTCCTACATGTATATCTCACTAGGTCAGGGTATTAAACCTCCATGTATATCTCACTAGGTCAGGATATTAAACCTCCATGTATATCTCACTAGGTCAGGATATTAAACCTCCATGTATATCTCACTAGGTCAGGATATTAAACCTCCATGTATATCTCACTAGGTCAGGGTATTAAACCTCCTCCATGTATATCTCACTAGGTCAGGATATTAAACCTCCTACATGTATATCTCACTAGGTCAGGGTATTAAACCTCCTCCATGTATATCTCACGAGGTCAGGATATTAAACCTCCTCCATGTATATCTCACTAGGTCAGGATATTAAACCTCCTCCATGTATATCTCACTAGGTCAGGGTATTAAACCTCCTCCATGTATATCTCACTAGGTCAGGGTATTAAACCTCCATGTATATCTCACTAGGTCAGGATATTAAATCTCCTCCATGTATATCTCACTAGGTCAGGATATTAAACCTCCATGTATATCTCACTAGGTCAGGATATTAAATCTCCTCCATGTATATCTCACTAGGTCAGGATATTAAACCTCCATGTATATCTCACTTGGTCAGGATATTAAACCTCCTCCATGTATATCTCACTAGGTCAGGATATTAAACCTCCATGTATATCTCACTAGGTCAGGATATTAAATCTCCTCCATGTATATCTCACTAGGTCAGGATATTAAACCTCCATGTATATCTCACTAGGTCAGGATATTAAATCTCCTCCATGTATATCTCACTAGGTCAGGATATTAAACCTCCATGTATATCTTACTAGGTCAGGATATTAAACCTCCATGTATATCTCACTAGGTCAGGATATTAAACCTCCTCCATGTATATCTCACTAGGTCAGGGTATTAAACCTCCATGTATATCTCACTAGGTCAGGATATTAAACCTCCTCCATGTATATCTCACTAGGTCAGGATATTAAACCTCCTCCATGTATATCTCACTAGGTCAGGGTATTAAACCTCCATGTATATCTCACTAGGTCAGGATATTAAACCTCCTCCATGTATATCTCACTAGGTCAGGATATTAAACCTCCTCCATGTATATCTCACTAGGTCAGGATATTAAACCTCCTCCATGTATATCTCACTAGGTCAGGATATTAAACCTCCTCCATGTATATCTCACTAGGTCAGGGAATTAAACCTCCTCCATGTATATCTCACTAGGTCAGGATATTAAACCTCCATGTATATCTCACTAGGTCAGGGTATTAAACCTCCTCCATGTATATCTCACTAGGTCAGGGTATTAAACCTCCTCCATGTATATCTCACTGGGTCAGGGTATTAAACCTCCATGTATATCTCACTAGGTCAGGGTATTAAACCTCCATGTATATCTCACTAGGTCAGGATATTAAACCTCCTCCATGTATATCTCACTAGGTCAGGATATTAAACCTCCATGTATATCTCACTAGGTCAGGATATTAAATCTCCTCCATGTATATCTCACTAGGTCAGGATATTAAACCTCCATGTATATCTCACTAGGTCAGGATATTAAACCTCCTCCATGTATATCTCACTAGGTCAGGATATTAAACCTCCATGTATATCTCACTAGGTCAGGATATTAAATCTCCTCCATGTATATCTCACTAGGTCAGGATATTAAACCTCCATGTATATCTCACTAGGTCAGGATATTAAATCTCCTCCATGTATATCTCACTAGGTCAGGATATTAAACCTCCATGTATATCTCACTAGGTCAGGGTATTAAACCTCCATGTATATCTCACTAGGTCAGGATATTAAACCTCCTCCATGTATATCTCACTAGGTCAGGGTATTAAACCTCCTCCATGTATATCTCACTAGGTCAGGATATTAAATCTCCATGTATATCTCACTAGGTCAGGATATTAAACCTCCTCCATATATATCTCACTAGGTCAGGGTATTAAACCTCCATGTATATCTCACTAGGTCAGGATATTAAACCTCCTCCATGTATATCTCACTAGGTCAGGATATTAAACCTCCTCCATGTATATCTCACTAGGTCAGGGTATTAAACCTCCATGTATATCTCACTAGGTCAGGATATTAAACCTCCTCCATATATATCTCACTAGGTCAGGATATTAAACCTCCATGTATATCTCACTAGGTCAGGATATTAAACCTCCTCCATGTATATCTCACTAGGTCAGGATATTAAACCTCCTCCATGTATATCTCACTAGGTCAGGGTATTAAACCTCCATGTATATCTCACTAGGTCAGGATATTAAACCTCCTCCATATATATCTCACTAGGTCAGGGAATTAAACCTCCTCCATGTATATCTTACTAGGTCAGGGTATTAAACCTCCTCCATGTATATCTCACTAGGTCAGGGTATTAAACCTCCTCCATGTATATCTCACTAGGTCAGGATATTAAACCTCCATGTATATCTCACTAGGTCAGGATATTAAATCTCCTCCATGTATATCTCACTAGGTCAGGATATTAAACCTCCATGTATATCTCACTAGGTCAGGGTATTAAACCTCCATGTATATCTCACTAGGTCAGGATATTAAACCTCCTCCATGTATATCTCACTAGGTCAGGGTATTAAACCTCCATGCATATCTCACTAGGTCAGGATATTAAACCTCCATGTATATCTCACTAGGTCAGGATATTAAATCTCCATGTATATCTCACTAGGTCAGGATATTAAACCTCCTCCATGTATATCTCACTAGGTCAGGGTATTAAACCTCCATGTATATCTCACTAGGTCAGGATATTAAACCTCCTCCATGTATATCTCACTAGGTCAGGATATTAAACCTCCTCCATGTATATCTCACTAGGTCAGGGTATTAAACCTCCATGTATATCTCACTAGGTCAGGATATTAAACCTCCTCCATATATATCTCACTAGGTCAGGATATTAAACCTCCATGTATATCTCACTTGGTCAGGATATTAAACCTCCTCCATGTATATCTCACTAGGTCAGGATATTAAACCTCCATGTATATCTCACTAGGTCAGGATATTAAATCTCCTCCATGTATATCTCACTAGGTCAGGATATTAAACCTCCATGTATATCTCACTAGGTCAGGATATTAAATCTCCTCCATGTATATCTCACTAGGTCAGGATATTAAACCTCCATGTATATCTTACTAGGTCAGGATATTAAATCTCCATGTATATCTCACTAGGTCAGGATATTAAACCTCCTCCATATATATCTCACTAGGTCAGGGTATTAAACCTCCATGTATATCTCACTAGGTCAGGATATTAAACCTCCTCCATGTATATCTCACTAGGTCAGGATATTAAACCTCCTCCATGTATATCTCACTAGGTCAGGGTATTAAACCTCCATGTATATCTCACTAGGTCAGGATATTAAACCTCCTCCATATATATCTCACTAGGTCAGGGTATTAAACCTCCATGTATATCTCACTAGGTCAGGATATTAAACCTCCTCCATGTATATCTCACTAGGTCAGGATATTAAACCTCCTCCATGTATATCTCACTAGGTCAGGATATTAAACCTCCTCCATGTATATCTCACTAGGTCAGGATATTAAACCTCCTCCATGTATATCTCACTAGGTCAGGGTATTAAACCTCCTCCATGTATATCTCACTAGGTCAGGATATTAAACCTCCATGTATATCTCACTAGGTCAGGGTATTAAACCTCCTCCATGTATATCTCACTAGGTCAGGGTATTAAACCTCCTCCATGTATATCTCACTGGGTCAGGGTATTAAACCTCCATGTATATCTCACTAGGTCAGGGTATTAAACCTCCATGTATATCTCACTAGGTCAGGATATTAAACCTCCTCCATGTATATCTCACTAGGTCAGGATATTAAACCTCCATGTATATCTCACTAGGTCAGGATATTAAACCTCCTCCATGTATATCTCACTAGGTCAGGATATTAAACCTCCATGTATATCTCACTTGGTCAGGATATTAAACCTCCATGTATATCTCACTAGGTCAGGATATTAAACCTCCATGTATATCTCACTAGGTCAGGATATTAAATCTCCTCCATGTATATCTCACTAGGTCAGGATATTAAACCTCCATGTATATCTCACTAGGTCAGGATATTAAACCTCCTCCATGTATATCTCACTAGGTCAGGATATTAAACCTCCATGTATATCTCACTAGGTAAGGGTAGTAAACCTCCATGTATATCTCACTAGGTCAGGATATTAAACCTCCTCCATGTATATCTCACTAGGTCAGGTATTAAACCTCCATGCATATCTCACTAGGTCAGGATATTAAACCTCCATGTATATCTCACTAGGTCAGGATATTAAATCTCCATGTATATCTCACTAGGTCAGGATATTAAACCTCCTCCATATATATCTCACTAGGTCAGGTATTAAACCTCCATGTATATCTCACTAGGTCAGGATATTAAACCTCCTCCATGTATATCTCACTAGGTCAGGATATTAAACCTCCTCCATGTATATCTCACTAGGTCAGGGTATTAAACCTCCATGTATATCTCACTAGGTCAGGATATTAAACCTCCATATATATCTCACTAGGTCAGGGTATTAAACCTCCATGTATATCTCACTAGGTCAGGATATTAAACCTCCTCCATGTATATCTCACTAGGTCAGGATATTAAACCTCCATGTATATCTCACTAGGTCAGGATATTAAACCTCCTCCATGTATATCTCACTAGGTCAGGATATTAAACCTCCTCCATGTATATCTCACTAGGTCAGGGAATTAAACCTCCTCCATGTATATCTTACTAGGTCAGGGTATTAAACCTCCTCCATGTATATCTCACTAGGTCAGGATATTAAACCTCCTCCATGTATATCTCACTAGGTCAGGGTATTAAACATCCTCCATGTATATCTCACTAGGTCAGGGTATTAAACCTCCATGTATATCTCACTATGTCAGGATATTAAACCTCCATGTATATCTCACTAGGTCAGGGTATTAAACCTCCTCCATGTATATCTCACTAGGTCAGGATATTAAACCTCCTCCATGTATATCTCACTAGGTCAGGATATTAAACCTCCTCCATGTATATCTCACTAGGTCAGGATATTAAACCTCCTCCATGTATATCTCACTAGGTCAGGATATTAAACCTCCATGTATATCTCACTAGGTCAGGATATTAAACCTCCTCCATGTATATCTCACTAGGTCAGGATATTAAACCTCCATGTATATCTCACTAGGTCAGGATATTAAACCTCCTCCATGTATATCTCACTAGGTCAGGATATTAAACCTCCTCCATGTATATCTCACTAGGTCAGGATATTAAACCTCCTCCATGTATATCTCACTAGGTCAGGATATTAAACCTCCATGTATATCTCACTAGGTCAGGATATTAAACCTCCTCCATGTTTATCTCACTAGGTCAGGGAATTAAACCTCCTCCATGTATATCTCACTAGGTCAGGGTATTAAACCTCCATGTATATCTCACTAGGTCAGGGTATTAAACCTCCTCCATGTATATCTCACTAGGTCAGGATATTAAACCTCCTCCATGTATATCTCACTAGGTCAGGATATTAAACCTCCTCCATGTATATCTCACTAGGTCAGGGTATTAAACCTCCATGTATATCTCACTAGGTCAGGGTATTAAACCTCAATGTATATCTCACTAGGTCAGGATATTAAACCTCCTCCATGTATATCTCACTAGGTCAGGATATTAAACCTCCTCCATGTATATCTCACTAGGTAAGGATATTAAACCTCCTCCATGTATATCTCACTAGGTCAGGATATTAAACCTCCATGTATATCTCACTAGGTCAGGATATTAAACCTCCTCCATGTATATCTCACTAGGTCAGGATATTAAACCTCCTCCATGTATATCTCACTAGGTAAGGATATTAAACCTCCTCCATGTATATCTCACTAGGTCAGGATATTAAACCTCCATGTATATCTCACTAGGTCAGGGTATTAAACCTCCTCCATGTATATCTCACTAGGTCAGGGTATTAAACCTCAATGTATATCTCACTAGGTCAGGATATTAAACCTCCTCCATGTATATCTCACTAGGTCAGGATATTAAACCTCCTCCATGTATATCTCACTAGGTCAGGATATTAAACCTCCATGTATATCTCACTAGGTCAGGATATTAAATCTCCTCCATGTATATCTCATTAGGTCAGGATATTAAACCTCCATGTATATCTCACTAGGTCAGGATATTAAATCTCCTGCATGTATATCTCACTAGGTCAGGATATTAAACCTCCATGTATATCTCACTAGGTCAGGGTATTAAACCTCCATGTATATCTCACTAGGTCAGGATATTAAACCTCCTCCATGTATATCTCACTAGGTCAGGATATTAAACCTCCTCCATGTATATCTCACTAGGTCAGGGTATTAAACCTCCATGTATATCTCACTAGGTCAGGATATTAAACCTCCTCCATGTATATCTCACTAGGTCAGGGTATTAAACCTCCTCCATGTATATCTCACTAGGTCAGGGTATTAAACCTCCATGTATATCTCACTAGGTCAGGATATTAAACCTCCATGTATATCTCACTAGGTCAGGGTATTAAACCTCCTCCATGTATATCTCACTAGGTCAGGGTATTAAACCTCCTCCATGTATATCTCACTGGGTCAGGGTATTAAACCTCCATGTATATCTCACTAGGTCAGGATATTAAACCTCCATGTATATCTCACTAGGTCAGGATATTAAACCTCCTCCATGTATATCTCACTAGGTCAGGATATTAAA
Organism: Oncorhynchus keta; assembly: GCF_023373465.1. NCBI lineage: Eukaryota > Metazoa > Chordata > Actinopteri > Salmoniformes > Salmonidae > Oncorhynchus > Oncorhynchus keta. Next base: position 62,114,686 of record NC_068437.1, read on the forward strand.
CCTCCATGTATATCTCACTAGGTCAGGATATTAAACCTCCTCCATGTATATCTCACTAGGTCAGGATATTAAACCTCCCATGTATATCTCACTAGGTCAGGATATTAAACCTCCATGTATATCTCACTAGGTCAGGATATTAAACCTCCATGTATATCTCACTAGGTCAGGATATTAAACCTCCTCCATGTATATCTCACTAGGTCAGGATATTAAACCTCCATGTATATCTCACTAGGTCAGGATATTAAATCTCCTCCATGTATATCTCACTAGGTCAGGATATTAAACCTCCATGTATATCTCACTAGGTCAGGGTATTAAACCTCCATGTATATCTCACTAGGTCAGGATATTAAACCTCCTCCATGTATATCTCACTAGGTCAGGGTATTAAACCTCCATGCATATCTCACTAGGTCAGGATATTAAACCTCCATGTATATCTCACTAGGTCAGGATATTAAATCTCCATGTATATCTCACTAGGTCAGGATATTAAACCTCCTCCATGTATATCTCACTAGGTCAGGGTATTAAACCTCCATGTATATCTCACTAGGTCAGGATATTAAACCTCCTCCATGTATATCTCACTAGGTCAGGGTATTAAACCTCCATGTATATCTCACTAGGTCAGGATATTAAACCTCCTCCATATATATCTCACTAGGTCAGGGTATTAAACCTCCATGTATATCTCACTAGGTCAGGATATTAAACCTCCTCCATGTATATCTCACTAGGTCAGGATATTAAACCTCCTCCATGTATATCTCACTAGGTCAGGATATTAAACCTCCTCCATGTATATCTCACTAGGTCAGGATATTAAACCTCCTCCATGTATATCTCACTAGGTCAGGATATTAAACCTCCTCCATGTATATCTCACTAGGTAAGGATATTAAACCTCCTCCATGTATATCTCACTAGGTCAGGATATTAAACCTCCATGTATATCTCACTAGGTCAGGGTATTAAACCTCCTCCATGTATATCTCACTAGGTCAGGGTATTAAACCTCCATGTATATCTCACTAGGTCAGGATATTAAACCTCCTCCATGTATATCTCACTAGGTCAGGATATTAAACCTCCTCCATGTATATCTCACTAGGTCAGGATATTAAACCTCCATGTATATCTCACTAGGTCAGGATATTAAATCTCCTCCATGTATATCTCACTAGGTCAGGATATTAAACCTCCATGTATATCTCACTAGGTCAGGATATTAAACCTCCTCCATGTATATCTCACTAGGTCAGGATATTAAACCTCCTCCATGTATATCTCACTAGGTCAGGGTATTAAACCTCCATGTATATCTCACTAGGTCAGGATATTAAACCTCCTCCATGTATATCTCACTAGGTCAGGATATTAAACCTCCTCCATGTATATCTCACTAGGTCAGGGTATTAAACCTCCATGTATATCTCACTAGGTCAGGATATTAAACCTCCTCCATGTATATCTCACTAGGTCAGGGAATTAAACCTCCTCCATGTATATCTCACTAGGTCAGGGTATTAAACCTCCATGTATATCTCACTAGGTCAGGATATTAAACCTCCATGTATATCTCACTAGGTCAGGGTATTAAACCTCCTCCATGTATATCTCACTAGGTCAGGGTATTAAACCTCCTCCATGTATATCTCACTGGGTCAGGGTATTAAACCTCCTCCATGTATATCTCACTAGGTCAGGGTATTAAACCTCCTCCATGTATATCTCACTAGGTCAGGGTATTAAACCTCCTCCATGTATATCTCACTAGGTCAGGGTATTAAACCTCCTGCATGTATATCTCACTAGGTCAGGGTATTAAACCTCCATGTATATCTCACTAGGTCAGGGTATTAAACCTCCATGTATATCTCACTAGGTCAGGATATTAAACCTCCTCCATGTATATCTCACTAGGTCAGGATATTAAACCTCCATGTATATCTCACTAGGTCAGGATATTAAATCTCCTCCATGTATATCTCACTAGGTCAGGATATTAAACCTCCATGTATATCTCACTTGGTCAGGATATTAAACCTCCTCCATGTATATCTCACTAGGTCAGGATATTAAACCTCCATGTATATCTCACTAGGTCAGGATATTAAATCTCCTCCATGTATATCTCACTAGGTCAGGATATTAAACCTCCATGTATATCTCACTAGGTCAGGATATTAAATCTCCTCCATGTATATCTCACTAGGTCAGGATATTAAACCTCCATGTATATCTCACTAGGTCAGGGTAGTAAACCTCCATGTATATCTCACTAGGTCAGGATATTAAACCTCCTCCATGTATATCTCACTAGGTCAGGGTATTAAACCTCCATGCATATCTCACTAGGTCAGGATATTAAACCTCCATGTATATCTCACTAGGTCAGGATATTAAATCTCCATGTATATCTCACTAGGTCAGGATATTAAACCTCCTCCATATATATCTCACTAGGTCAGGGTATTAAACCTCCATGTATATCTCACTAGGTCAGGATATTAAACCTCCTCCATGTATATCTCACTAGGTCAGGGTATTAAACCTCCATGTATATCTCACTAGGTCAGGATATTAAACCTCCTCCATATATATCTCACTAGGTCAGGGTATTAAACCTCCATGTATATCTCACTAGGTCAGGATATTAAACCTCCTCCATGTATATCTCACTAGGTCAGGATATTAAACCTCCTCCATGTATATCTCACTAGGTCAGGATATTAAACCTCCTTCATGTATATCTCACTAGGTCAGGATATTAAACCTCCTCCATGTATATCTCACTAGGTCAGGGAATTAAACCTCCTCCATGTATATCTTACTAGGTCAGGGTATTAAACCTCCTCCATGTATATCTCACTAGGTCAGGGTATTAAACCTCCTCCATGTATATCTCACTAGGTCAGGATATTAAACCTCCTCCATGTATATCTCACTAGGTCAGGGTATTAAACATCCTCCATGTATATCTCACTAGGTCAGGGTATTAAACCTCCATGTATATCTCACTATGTCAGGATATTAAACCTCCATGTATATCTCACTAGGTCAGGGTATTAAACCTCCTCCATGTATATCTCACTAGGTCAGGATATTAAACCTCCTCCATGTATATCTCACTAGGTCAGGATATTAAACCTCCTCCATGTATATCTCACTAGGTCAGGATATTAAACCTCCTCCGTGTATATCTCACTAGGTCAGGATATTAAACCTCCATGTATATCTCACTAGGTAAGGATATTAAACCTCCTCCATGTATATCTCACTAGGTCAGGATATTAAACCTCCATGTATATCTCACTAGGTCAGGATATTAAACCTCCTCCATGTATATCTCACTAGGTCAGGATATTAAACCTCCTCCATGTATATCTCACTAGGTCAGGATATTAAACCTCCTCCATGTATATCTCACTAGGTCAGGATATTAAACCTCCATGTATATCTCACTAGGTCAGGATATTAAACCTCCTCCATGTTTATCTCACTAGGTCAGGGAATTAAACCTCCTCCATGTATATCTCACTAGGTCAGGGTATTAAACCTCCATGTATATCTCACTAGGTCAGGGTATTAAACCTCCTCCATGTATATCTCACTAGGTCAGGATATTAAACCTCCTCCATGTATATCTCACTAGGTCAGGATATTAAACCTCCTCCATGTATATCTCACTAGGTCAGGATATTAAACCTCCATGTATATCTCACTAGGTCAGGGTATTAAACCTCCTCCATGTATATCTCACTAGGTCAGGGTATTAAACCTCAATGTATATCTCACTAGGTCAGGATATTAAACCTCCTCCATGTATATCTCACTAGGTCAGGATATTAAACCTCCTCCATGTATATCTCACTAGGTCAGGATATTAAACCTCCATGTATATCTCACTAGGTCAGGATATTAAATCTCCTCCATGTATATCTCATTAGGTCAGGATATTAAACCTCCATGTATATCTCACTAGGTCAGGATATTAAATCTCCTGCATGTATATCTCACTAGGTCAGGATATTAAACCTCCATGTATATCTCACTAGGTCAGGGTATTAAACCTCCATGTATATCTCACTAGGTCAGGATATTAAACCTCCTCCATGTATATCTCACTAGGTCAGGGTATTAAACCTCCATGCATATCTCACTAGGTCAGGATATTAAACCTCCATGTATATCTCACTAGGTCAGGATATTAAATCTCCATGTATATCTCACTAGGTCAGGATATTAAACCTCCTCCATATATATCTCACTAGGTCAGGGTATTAAACCTCCATGTATATCTCACTAGGTCAGGATATTAAACCTCCTCCATGTATATCTCACTAGGTCAGGATATTAAACCTCCTCCATGTATATCTCACTAGGTCAGGGTATTAATCCTCCATGTATATCTCACTAGGTCAGGATATTAAACCTCCTCCATGTATATCTTACTAGGTCAGGATATTAAACCTCCATGTATATCTCACTAGGTCAGGGTATTAAACCTCCTCCATGTATATCTCACTAGGTCAGGATATTAAACCTCCATGTATATCTCACTAGGTCAGGATATTAAACCTCCTCCATGTATATCTTACTAGGTCAGGGTATTAAACCTCCATGTATATCTCACTAGGTCAGGGTATTAAACCTCCTCCATGTATATCTCACTAGGTCAGGATATTAAACCTCCATGTATATCTCACTATGTCAGGATATTAAACCTCCATGTATATCTCACTAGGTCAGGATATTAAACCTCCATGTATATCTCACTAGGTCAGGATATTAAACCTCCTCCATGTATATCTCACTAGGTCAGGGTATTAAACCTCCTCCATGTATATCTCACTAGGTCAGGATATTAAACCTCCTCCATGTATATCTCACTAGGTCAGGATATTAAACCTCCATGTATATCTCACTAGGTCAGGATATTAAACCTCCTCCATGTATATCTCACTAGGTCAGGATATTAAACCTCCTCCATGTATATCTCACTAGGTCAGGATATTAAACCTCCTCCATGTATATCTCACTAGGTCAGGATATTAAACCTCCATGTATATCTCACTAGGTCAGGATATTAAACCTCCTCCATGTATATCTCACTAGGTCAGGATATTAAACCTCCTCCATGTATATCTCACTAGGTCAGGGTATTAAACCTCCATATATATCTCACTAGGTCAGGGTATTAAACCTCCTCCATGTATATCTCACTAGGTCAGGGTATTAAACCTCCATGTATATCTCACTAGGTCAGGGTTTTAAACCTCAATGTATATCTCACTAGGTCAGGATATTAAACCTCCTCCATGTATATCTCACTAGGTCAGGATATTAAACCTCCTCCATGTATATCTCACTAGGTAAGGATATTAAACCTCCTCCATGTATATCTCACTAGGTCAGGGTATTAAACCTCCTCCATGTATATCTCACTAGGTCAGGGTATTAAACCTCCTCCATGTATATCTCACTAGGTCAGGATATTAAACCTCCTCCATGTATATCTCACTAGGTCAGGGTATTAAACCTCCTCCATGTATATCTCACTAGGTCAGGGTATTAAACCTCAATGTATATCTCACTAGGTCAGGATATTAAACCTCCTCCATGTATATCTCACTAGGTCAGGATATTAAACCTCCTCCATGTATATCTCACTAGGTCAGGATATTAAACCTCCATGTATATCTCACTAGGTCAGGATACTAAACCTCCTCCATGTATATCTCACTAGGTCAGGGTATTAAACCTCCTCCATGTATATCTCACTAGGTCAGGATATTAAACCTCCTCCATGTTTATCTCACTAGGTCAGGGTATTAAACCTCCTCCATGTATATCTCACTAGGTCAGGATATTAAACCTCCTCCATGTATATCTCACTAGGTCAGGATATTAAACCTCCTCCATGTTTATCTCACTAGGTCAGGATATTAAACATCCTCCATGTATATCTCACTAGGTCAGGATATTAAACCTCCTCCATGTATATCTCACTAGGTCAGGGTATTAAACCTCCATGTATATCTCACTAGGTCAGGATATTAAACCTCCATGTATATCTCACTAGGTCAGGATATTAAACCTCCATGTATATCTCACTAGGTCAGGGTATTAAACCTCCATGTATATCTCACTAGGTCAGGATATTAAACCTCCTCCATGTATATCTCACTAGGTCAGGTTATTAAACCTCCATGTATATCTCACTAGGTCAGGATATTAAACCTCCATGTATATCTCACTAGGTCAGGATATTAAACTTCCATGTATATCTCACTAGGTCAGGATATTAAACCTCCATGTATATCTCACTAGGTCAGGATATTAAACCTCCTCCATGTATATCTCACTAGGTCAGGGTATTAAACCTCCTCCATGTATATCTCACTAGGTCAGGATATTAAACCTCCTCCATGTATATCTCACTAGGTCAGGGTATTACACCTCCTCCATGTATATCTCACTGGGTCAGGATATTAAACCTCCTCCATGTATATCTCACTAGGTCAGGGTATTAAACCTCCATGTATATCTCACTAGGTCAGGATATTAAACCTCCATGTATATCTCACTAGGTCAGGATATTAAACTTCCATGTATATCTCACTAGGTCAGGATATTAAACCTCCTCCATGTATATCTCACTAGGTCAGGATATTAAACCTCCTCCATGTATATCTCACTAGGTCAGGGTATTACACCTCCTCCATGTATATCTCACTAGGTCAGGATATTAAACCTCCATGTATATCTCACTAGGTCAGGGTATTAAACCTCAATGTATATCTCACTAGGTCAGGGTATTAAACCTCCTCCATGTATATCTCACTAGGTCAGGATATTAAACCTCCTCCATGTATATCTCACTAGGTCAGGGTATTAAACCTCAATGTATATCTCACTAGGTCAGGGTATTACACCTCCTCCATGTATATCTCACTAGGTCAGGGTATTACACCTCCTCCATGTATATCTCACTAGGTCAGGCTATTAAACCTCCATGTATATCTCACTAGGTCAGGGTATTAAACCTCCTCCATGTATATCTCACTAGGTCAGGATATTAAACCTCCTCCATGTATATCTCACTAGGTCAGGATATTAAACCTCCTCCATGTATATCTCACTAGGTCAGGGTATTAAACCTCCTCCATGTATATCTCACTAGGTCAGGATATTAAACCTCCATGTATATCTCACTAGGTCAGGATATTAAACCTCCTCCATGTATATCTCACTAGGTCAGGATATTAAACCTCCATGTATATCTCACTAGGTCAGGGTATTAAACCTCCATGTATATCTCACTAGGTCAGGATATTAAACCTCCATGTATATCTCACTAGGTCAGGATATTAAACCTCCTCCATGTATATCTCACTAGGTCAGGATATTAAACCTCCTCCATGTATATCTCACTAGGTCAGGATATTAAACCTCCATGTATATCTCACTAGGTCAGGATATTAAACCTCCTCCATGTATATCTCACTAGGTCAGGATATTAAACCTCCTCCATGTATATCTCACTAGGTCAGGATATTAAACCTCCTCCATGTATATCTCACTAGGTCAGGATATTAAACCTCCTCCATGTATATCTCACTAGGTCAGGATATTAAACCTCCATGTATATCTCACTAGGTCAGGATATTAAACCTCCTCCATGTATATCTCACTAGGTCAGGATATTAAACCTCCATGTATATCTCACTAGGTCAGGGTATTAAACCTCCTCCATGTATATCTCACTAGGTCAGGATATTAAACCTCCATGTATATCTCACTAGGTCAGGATATTAAACCTCCATGTATATCTCACTAGGTCAGGATATTAAACCTCCATGTATATCTCACTAGGTCAGGATATTAAACCTCCTCCATGTATATCTCACTAGGTCAGGGAATTAAACCTCCTCCATGTATACCTCACTAGGTCAGGATATTAAACCTCCATGTATATCTCACTAGGTCAGGATATTAAACCTCCATGTATATCTCACTAGGTCAGGATATTAAACCTCCATGTATACCTCACTAGGTCAGGATATTAAACCTCCATGTATATCTCACTAGGTCAGGATATTAAACCTCCATGTATATCTCACTAGGTCAGGGTATTAAACCTCCATGTATATCTCACTAGGTCAGGATATTAAACCTCCATGTTTATCTCACTAGGTCAGGGTATTAAACCTCCATGTATATCTCACTAGGTCAGGATATTAAACCTCCTCCATGTATATCTCACTAGGTCAGGATATTAAACCTCCTACATGTATATCTCACTAGGTCAGGATATTAAACCTCCATGTATATCTCACTAGGTCAGGGTATTAAACCTCCATGTATATCTCACTAGGTCAGGGTATTAAACCTCCTCCATGTATATCTCACTAGGTCAGGATATTAAACCTCCTCCATGTATATCTCACTAGGTCAGGATATTAAACCTCCATGTATATCTCACTAGGTCAGGATATTAAACCTCCTCCATGTATATCTCACTAGGTCAGGATATTAAACCTCCTCCATGTATATCTCACTAGGTCAGGGTATTAAACCTCCTCCATGTATATCTCACTAGGTCAGGATATTAAACCTCCTCCATGTATATCTCACTAGGTCAGGGTATTAAACCTCCTCCATGTATATCTTACTAGGTCAGGATATTAAACCTTCATGTATATCTCACTAGGTCAGGATATTAAACCTCCATGTATATCTCACTAGGTCAGGATATTAAACCTCCTCCATGTATATCTCACGAGGTCAGGATATTAAACCTCCTCCATGTATATCTCACTAGGTCAGGATATTAAACCTCCTCCATGTATATCTCACTAGGTCAGGGTATTAAACCTCCTCCATGTATATCTTACTAGGTCAGGATATTAAACCTCCATGGATATCTCACTAGGTCAGGGTATTAAACCTCCATGTATATCTCACTAGGTCAGGATATTAAACCTCCTCCATGTATATCTCACTAGGTCAGGATATTAAACCTCCTCCATGTATATCTCACTAGGTCAGGGTATTAAACCTCCTCCATGTATATCTCACTAGGTCAGGATATTAAACCTCCATGTATATCTCACTAGGTCAGGATATTAAACCTCCTCCATGTATATCTCACTAGGTCAGGATATTAAACCTCCTCCATGTATATCTCACTAGGTCAGGATATTAAACCTCCATGTATATCTCACTAGGTCAGGATATTAAACCTCCATGTATATCTCACTAGGTCAGGATATTAAACCTCCATGTATATCTCACTAGGTCAGGGTATTAAACCTCCTCCATGTATATCTTACTAGGTCAGGATATTAAACCTTCATGTATATCTCACTAGGTCAGGATATTAAACCTCCATGTATATCTCACTAGGTCAGGATATTAAACCTCCTCCATGTATATCTCACGAGGTCAGGATATTAAACCTCCTCCATGTATATCTCACTAGGTCAGGATATTAAACCTCCATGTATATCTCACTAGGTCAGGATATTAAACCTCCTCCATGTATATCTCACTAGGTCAGGGTATTAAACCTCCTCCATGTATATCTTACTAGGTCAGGATATTAAACCTCCATGGATATCTCACTAGGTCAGGGTATTAAACCTCCTCCATGTATATCTCACTAGGTCAGGATATTAAACCTCCTCCATGTATATCTCACTAGGTCAGGATATTAAACCTCCTCCATGTATATCTCACTAGGTCAGGATATTAAACCTCCATGTATATCTCACTAGGTCAGGGTATTAAACCTCCTCCATGTATATCTCACTAGGTCAGGATATTAAACCTCCATGTAGTATATCTGTTTATGGTTCATAACTCAAATTAATCGATGTACCTTGTGGATCTGTTTGGACAGTGTGCACATTTGGATCAAAATATCAAAATATATGTTAATTAATATCATCACCAATTTTGAATGTCTTTGCCTATGGGAGAAATATCAAATCAAATGTATTTATAAAGCCCTTCTTACATCAGCTGATATCTCAAAGTGCTGTACAGAAACCCCAGCCTAAAACCCCAAACAGCAAGCAATGCAGGTGTAGAAGCACGGTGGCTAGGAAAAACTCCATAGAAAGGCCAAAACCGAGGAAGAAACCTAGAGAGGAACCAGGCTCTGAGGGAAAAACTCCCTAGAAAGGCCAAAACCTAGGAAGAAACCTAGAGAGGAACCAGGCTATGAGGGAAAAACTCCCTAGAAAGGCCAAAACCTAGGAAGAAACCTAGAGAGGAACCAGGCTATGAGGGAAAAACTCCCTAGAAAGGCCAGAACCTAGGAAGAAACCTAGAGAGGAACCAGGCTATGAGGGAAAAACTCCCTAGAAAGGCCAGAACCTAGGAATAAACCTAGAGAGGAACCAGGCTATGAGGGAAAAAACTCCCTAGAAAGGCCAGAACCTAGGAATAAACCTAGAGAGGAACCAGGCTATGAGGGAAAAAACTCCCTAGAAAGGCCAGAACCTAGGAAGAAACCTAGAGAGGAACCAGGCTATGAGGGAAAAAACTCCCTAGAAAGGCCAGAACCTAGGAAGAAACCTAGAGAGGAACCAGGCTATGAGGGAAAAACTCCCTAGAAAGGCCAGAACCTAGGAAGGAAATATATATATATTTTTTTCTCTCCAAACAACTTCATCTATTTTTGTTGAATGAGTTTCCTGTAAACAATATATATTATATTTCTTCTTTTTTAGTCAGGTAAATACGGATCGTCGTATTATCTGCTAAGCTGTTACAATTATAATTGGCTATACTTATTTCACCATTTACTATAATAAGATACAAGTTTCAATCATATGTTTGTAAACTTACAATTGGAAAGTACCATAGTGATTGAGTGTCCATATAGCCATGCCATGGTATTTGCACTGGGAGTAAACCTCCCATTGTTCTCCACTATTCCACCAGCTAAAACCTCCCCACATCCCAATTTAGATTGTTACATTGAGAGAGATCATCTACAGTACATACTAGACAGGCCAGAGGGTCCAAGGTGTCCCTGGTGAAGCCTGTTTCTCTGGGGACTCTACTGACCAGCCTGGGGAGCATCTCAGAGCCCTGGAACACAAAGAATATGTCTTGATTATTGTGCCAAAGGAAATGTTTATGTTTGTCCTCCGCTCTGAAACCCACAGACACACAAAACGAAAAGACAAGACACAAAACAAAACTAAAAGACAACACACAAAACGAAAAGACAAGACACAAAACGAAAAGACACAAAACGAAAAGACACAAAACGAAAAGACACAAAACGAAAAGACACAAAACTAAAAGACACAAAACTAAAAGACAACACACAAAACTAAAAGACAACACACAAAACGAAAAGACAACACACAAAACAAAAAGACACAAAACGAAAAGACACAAAACGAAAAGACACAAAACGAAAAGACACAAAACGAAAAGACACAAAACGAAAAGACACAAAACGAAAAGACACAAAACGAAAAGACAAAAACGAAAAGACACAAAACAAAAAGACAACACACAAAACTGACACAAAACGAAAAGACAACACACAAAACTAAAAGATGACACAAAACGTTTGACACAAAACGAAAAGACACAAAACGGACATAAAACTAAAAGACACAAAACTAAAAGACAACACACAAAACTAAAAGACAACATCAAAACGGACAACACACAAAACAAAAAAGACACAAAACGAAAAGACAAAAAAAAAGACATGTTACGAAAAGACCAAAACTGAAGAACAAAACGAAAAGAAACAGGCAAAAAGTCATGACTCATCAAACAGACATTCATCCTGTAATAATAGAAGAGATGGTTTGACCGGACATATATTCTAATCTACTGTGACATATCGGCAGATAGAGAACACAAATAAAAACATGTTAGAGCCAACCTGAAGAAAGGAAACAGGCAGGAAGTCATGTCTCATCACAGAGTTCTCAGTCCTCCTAGGATTGACCTAATAACACACACACACACACACACACACACACACACACACACACACACACACACACACACACACACACACACACACATTTTAATATCAGGAACAAAGACCCAACGAAGATGAAACAATGATCAGCTGTTGATAGAATACTACATAAAAACAAAATGGAGGATGAACGAGGTGCTACGTAAAGTTGTTTATCTCACATCGGCTGTGTCCCAAAAGGCAGCATATTCTCTGTATAGTGAATGACAAATCCCTCGGGGTCCTGGTCAAACGTAGTGCACTAAATAGGGAACAGGGAGCCGTTTTGGGAAGCGCCCATGATGTCTACTCTTTTGGTTGGACGCAGATTGCCCTGGGGTTAAGTGATTGCTAAAGTGAGATAACGTCAACCTCGCAGTTAACACAGAGTTTTTCAGGGCATCACAGTTTCGCCGTCACTTCTTTGTAATATTCTACTCCGATCCTGTTTTGATTTGTTTAATTAACAGATTAACAATTTCTTCTTACGCACAGTATATGCCATTTAGCAGACGCTTTTATCCAAAGCGACTTACAGTCATGTGTGCATACATTCTACGTATGGGTGGTCCCGGGAATCGAACCCACTACCCTGGCGTTACAAGCGCCATGCTCTACCAACTGAGCTACAGAAGGACCACACTGACAGTAAAACCGTCAGTGTCTTGGTCAGTTTTTCTTTTGGCGTTGATGTGGTATTACTATGCCAGCTGGTGTTGCTTTGAAGCTCTTAAGAAATACTGTTGTTCAATCAGGGTGTCAACCTGGACAGTTGCTTAGTAAGTGTTGATTATTCAGTGTAACATTTATCATGTTGAATCAGGTGTTAAATTGAAATCTGTAAGTGTTAAATGAACTATTTGTTTATAAAAGAACCCCAGTGTAGATTTTAATAACCAGTGCTAAACCAAAACCACGCTCGTCATTGTCATATTTCCCAGCATGCTCTATTGCAGGTTGATTTTTAGAATTGTTTGTCTCAATATCTATGTTTTTTTGCATGCACATTGGGGGGCGGCAGGGTAGCCTAGTGGTTAGAGCGTTGGACTAGTAACCGCAAGGTTGCAAGTTCAAACCCCCAAGCTGACAAGGTACAAATCTGTCGTTCTGCCCCTGAACAGGCAGTTAACCCACTGTTCCTAGGCCGTCATTGAAAATAAGAATTTGTGCTTAACTGACTTGCCTAGTTAAATAAAGGTAAAATATATATATTAATAATCTGATGCTACTCGAATATCACATAACATTTTTATAAACTAATCCAGTCTGTTATATGGATTTATTGCACCAGTTATTGGTTGTTCCAGTTTAGTCTCAAATCTTAGTCTTCACAACAATCATTCCGAATGCAGATTGAGGGTGAATAAAAACATGAAACGTTGGATATCTCCACTCTGCCTGCATTCCAATAGCAACTACACAGCACTTTGCAAGCCAGAATCATTTTATTTGAATGACATATTCGCTTAGGATCTCACTTGGTGAAGGGCACACGAGTGAAAATGGATGAATCTAAACAGCCGTACAATCGAGATAATATAAGACAAGTACTGGAAACCAGGCCTGGTTTTCATAGTTGACTTTGAAAAGGCATTTGATAAAGTAAGACTGGAATTTATGTATAAATGCCTGAAATATTTTTCATTTTTGGAGAATTTCTTATACAGTGGCAAGAAAAAGTGTGCGAACCCTTCGGAAATACCTGGACATCTGCATAAATTGGTCATCAAATTTGATCTGATCTTTATCTAAGTTACAACAATAGACTAACACAGTCTGCTTAAACTAATGACACACAAATTATTGTATTTTTCTTGTCTATATTGAAACCATTATTTAAAATGTCAAGAGGAGTAAAACAGGGTTGTTCACTATCGGCAAATCTATTCTTTATTATTTTTAATCTATTCTTTATCGCCATCGAAATGTTAACTATTAAAATCATAATAATAATCACTTAAAAGGTTCCAGGGCTTAAAAACAAAGGTGTCATTGTTCGCGGATGATTCATGTTTTCTTCTAAATCCACAATTTGGATCCACGGCCTCATAGAGGATCTACTTTCCCTGATCTCTCTGGATTAAAACCTAATCACGTTAAGGGTTCTATATTATATTATATTATCTATATTATATTATATTATCTATATTATATTATATTATCTATATTACGTATTGGATGACAACAACAACAAAAGTACCTTCACATTACCGTGTAGTTTACCAATAAAACCTTCTGATAGCGCAGTGGAAATACTGTGTATTCATATTGGAAATAAATAACCTCACTACAATACATTTTGGGTTCCCGAGGGGCGGAGTGGTCAAAGGCACTGCATCTCAGTGCAAGAGGCATCACTACAGTCCCCAGGTTCGATTCCATCACATCCGGGCGTGATTGGGAGTCCCATAGGGCGGCGCACAATTGCACCAGCGTCGTCCGGGTTTGGCCGGGGGTAGGCCGTCATTGTAAATAAGAATTTGTTCTTTTAACTGACTTGCCTAGTTAAATAAAGGTTCAATTAAAAAAATGTGAATGTTAGTCAAATTAGATAAGATCTTGCTACTGGAAAAATCACCCTGATAATGTAATGTCTGCTTCCAACTCACACTCTAAAACACGTAGATCCCCTGAATGCAGTTCACTCTCCAGATCCCAATCACCTGAATTCTGATCACCTGTTCACACACCTGTATGTCATTATCACACACTCTTTAGTTCAGTTCTTTGCACCCCGTCATTGTGAGGTCTTGTTGGTTTTGTGACACTTCTATTCAGAGCTCTGTTTATTTAGTGCTTTTCCTGTCATTTAATCCTCCCGTGATTGATAGTTTCTGTCCGCCTCACTAACGACGTCTTTTGTCTATTCCCTGCCTGTACTTCAGCATATCGGATTTCCTGTTATCTACCTATTGCCTGATCTCCTGGACTACCTTACCAGCCTTTTCCCTGCCTGTACTGTTGCCTTTTTGGACCCCCTGTGTATGACCTTTTACCTGCCCCTGGACGCAGCTACCTGCCCCTGGACCCAGCTACCTGCCTCCTCCTGTGTATGATCTTCTGCCTGCCCCTGGACCCAGCTACCTGCCCCTGGACCCAGCTACCTGCCCCTGGACCCAGCTACCTGCCTCCTCCTGTGTATGATCTTCTGCCTGCCCCTGGACCCAGCTACCTGCCCCTGGACCCAGCTACCTGCCCCTGGACCCAGCTACCTGCCTCCTCCTGTGTATGATCTTCTGCCTGCCCCTGGACCCAGCTACCTGCCCCTGGACCCAGCTACCTGCCCCTGGACCCAGCTACCTGCCTCCTCCTGTGTATGACCTTCTGCCTGCCCCTGGACCCAGCTACCTGCCCCTGGACCCAGCTACCTGCCCCTGGACCCAGCTACCTGCCCCTGGACCCAGCTACCTGCCCCTGGACACAGCTACCTGCCTCCTCCTGTGGTCCTTTTCAAGGGTTACTGACATCACTAACCATGTGACCAGACCTGGGTTACTGACATCACTAACCATGTGACCAGACCTGGGTTACTGTCATCACTAATCATGTGACCAGACCTGGGTTACTGACATCACTAATCATGTGACCAGACCTGGGTTACTGTCATCACTAACCATGTGACCAGACCTGGGTTACTGACATCACTAACCATGTGACCAGACCTGGGTTACTGACATCACTAACCATGTGACCAGACCTGGGTTACTGACATCACTAATCATGTGACCAGACCTGGCTTACTGACATCACTAACCATGTGACCAGACCTGGGTTACTGTCATCACTAACCATGTGACCAGACCTGGGTTACTGACATCACTAATCATGTGACCAGACCTGGGTTACTGACATCACTAATCATGTGACCAGACCTGGGTTACTGACATCACTAACCATGTGACCAGACCTGGGTTACTGTCATCACTAACCATGTGACCAGACCTGGGTTACTGTCATCACTAATCATGTGACCAGACCTGGGTTACTGTCATCACTAATCATGTGACCAGACCTGGGTTACTGTCATCACTAACCATGTGACCAGACCTGGGTTACTGACATCACTAACCATGTGACCAGACCTGGGTTACTGACATCACTAACCATGTGACCAGACCTGGGTTACTGACATCACTAACCATGTGACCAGACCTGGGTTACTGACATCACTAACCATGTGACCAGACCTGGGTTACTGACATCACTAACCATGTGACCAGACCTGGGTTACTGTCATCACTAATCATGTGACCAGACCTGGGTTACTGTCATCACTAACCATGTGACCAGACCTGGGTTACTGACATCACTAACCATGTGACCAGACCTGGGTTACTGACATCACTAACCATGTGACCAGACCTGGGTTACTGACATCACTAACCATGTGACCAGACCTGGGTTACTGACATCACTAACCATGTGACCAGACCTGGGTTACTGACATCACTAACCATGTGACCAGACCTGGGTTACTGTCATCACTAATCATGTGACCAGACCTGGGTTACTGACATCACTAACCATGTGACCAGACCTGGGTTACTGACATCACTAACCATGTGACCAGACCTGGGTTACTGACATCACTAACCATGTGACCAGACCTGGGTTACTGACATCACTACTGTGACATCACTAACCATGTGACCAGACCTGGGTTACTGTCATCACTAACCATGTGACCAGACCTGGGTTACTGTCATCACTAATCATGTGACCAGACCTGGGTGACTGACATCACTAATCATGTGACCAGACCTGGGTTACTGTCATCACTAACCATGTGACCAGACCTGTCATCACTAACCATGTGACCAGACCTGGGTTACTGACATCACTAACCATGTGACCAGACCTGGTTTACTGACATCACTAACCATGTGACCAGACCTGGGTTACTGTCATCATGTGACTAACATCAACCATGTGACCAGACCTGGGTTACTGACATCACTAACCATGTGACCAGACCTGGGTTACTGTCATCACTAACCATGTGACCAGACCTGGGTTACTGACATCACTAACCATGTGACCAGACCTGGGTTACTGACATCACTAACCATGTGACCAGACCTGGGTTACTGACATCACTAACCATGTGACCAGACCTGGGTGACTGACATCACTAACCATGTGACCAGACCTGGGTGACTGACATCACTAACCATGTGACCAGACCTGGGTGACTGACATCACTAACCATGTGACCAGACCTGGGTTACTGTCATCACTAATCATGTGACCAGACCTGGGTTACTGTCATCACTAACCATGTGACCAGACCTGGGTTACTGACATCACTAACCATGTGACCAGACCTGGGTTACTGACATCACTAACCATGTGACCAGACCTGGTTTACTGTCATCACTAACCATGTGACCAGACCTGGGTTACTGTCATCACTAATCATGTGACCAGACCTGGGTTACTGACATCACTAACCATGTGACCAGACCTGGGTTACTGACATCACTAACCATGTGACCAGACCTGGGTTACTGTCATCACTAACCATGTGACCAGACCTGGGTGACTGACATCACTAACCATGTGACCAGACCTGGGTTACTGACATCACTAACCATGTGACCAGACCTCACTAACCATGGACCAGACCTGACTGACATCACTAACCATGTGACCAGACCTGGGTGACTGACATCACTAACCATGTGACCAGACCTGGGTGACTGACATCACTAACCATGTGACCAGACCTGGGTGACTGACATCACTAACCATGTGACCAGACCTGGGTGACTGACATCACTAACCATGTGACCAGACCTGGGTGACTGACATCACTAACCATGTGACCAGACCTGGGTGACTGACATCACTAACCATGTGACCAGACCTGGGTTACTGACATCACTAACCATGTGACCAGACCTGGGTTACTGACATCACTAACCATGTGACCAGACCTGGGTTACTGACATCACTAACCATGTGACCAGACCTGGGTTACTGACATCACTAATCATGTGACCAGACCTGGGTTACTGTCATCACTAATCATGTGACCAGACCTGGGTTACTGTCATCACTAATCATGTGACCAGACCTGGGTTACTGTCATCACTAATCATGTGACCAGACCTGGGTTACTGTCATCACTAATCATGTGACCAGACCTGGGTTACTGTCATCACTAATCATGTGACCAGACCTGGGTTACTGACATCACTAACCATGTGACCAGACCTGGGTTACTGACATCACTAATCATGTGACCAGACCTGGGTTACTGACATCACTAACCATGTGACCAGACCTGGACCAGACCTTACTGACATCACTAACCATGTGACCAGACCTGGGTTACTGACATCACTAACCATGTGACCAGACCTGGGTTACTGACATCACTAATCATGTGACCAGACCTGGGTTACTGTCATCACTAATCATGTGACCAGACCTGGGTTACTGTCATCACTAATCATGTGACCAGACCTGGGTTACTGTCATCACTAACCATGTGACCAGACCTGGGTTACTGTCATCACTAATCATGTGACCAGACCTGGGTTACTGACATCACTAATCATGTGACCAGACCTGGGTTACTGAGTGTTGTTTCTATCCTGGAGTGACAGATGGCCGGGGTTTGCAGTTCTTAGACTTTCCTATTGTTTACATTGTGCCAGGCAATCTCAAACAAGGTAGAGTGTTTGAACACTCATCACTAACCATGTGACAATTTGATATATTTAGAGGGAGCATCACTAACCATGTGGTACTGGGGCAGAAAGGTGTTGGGTTGCAGGGCCGTCCCTTCGGTGAAACCGCTCTCTCCTTGGGCTCCCACTAACTGGTGCTTCTGTGAAACTAAAGGACAATCATGTGTCATTTATGCTCTCTAAACAGCCCCTTCGGCTGCAGCGGGCAGAGCTGGGTGACGTCATTGCAATCAGTTTTGCCAGAGGAGTAATACCCTTTTCACACAACAAACGAAGCAGAGCCAAGTTGTGTTCTCCTCATTATGCCCCCCAGCACAGAGCCTGCACAGAGCCTGTTACAGAGAGCCAGCACAGAGCCTGTACAGAGCCAGCACAGAGCCAGCACAGAGCCTGTACAGAGCCTGTACAGAGCCTGTTAGAGAGCCAGCACAGAGCCAGCACAGAGCCTGCACAGAGCCTGCACAGAGCCTGCACAGAGCCAGTACAGAGCCTGCACAGAGCCTGCACAGAGCCTGCACAGAGCCTGCGCAGAGCCAGCGCAGAGCCTGCGCAGAGCCTGCGCAGAGCCTGCACAGAGCCTGCACAGAGCCTGTTACAGAGAGCCTGCGCAGAGCCTGCGCAGAGCCTGCGCAGAGCCTGCACAGAGCCTGCACAGAGCCTGTACAGAGCCTGTTACAGAGAGCCAGCACAGAGCCTGCACAGAGCCTGTACAGAGCCTGTTACAGAGAGCCAGCACAGAGCCAGCACAGAGCCTGCACAGAGCCTGCACAGAGCCTGTACAGAGCCTGTTACAGAGAGCCAGCACAGAGCCTGCACAGAGCCTGTACAGAGCCTGTTACAGAGAGCCAGCACAGAGCCAGCACAGAGCCTGCACAGAGCCTGCACAGAGCCTGCACAGAGCCAGTACAGAGCCTGCACAGAGCCTGCACAGAGCCTGCACAGAGCCTGCACAGAGCCAGCGCAGAGCCTGCGCAGAGCCTGCGCAGAGCCTGCACAGAGCCAGCGCAGAGCCTGCACAGAGCCAGCACAGAGCCAGCGCAGAGCCTGCACAGAGCCAGCGCAGAGCCAGCGCAGAGCCAGCACAGAGCCAGCACAGAGCCTGCACAGAGCCTGCACAGAGCCTGCACAGAGCCAGCGCAGAGCCTGCACAGAGCCAGCGCAGAGCCTGCACAGAGCCTGCACAGAGCCAGTACAGAGCCTGCACAGAGCCAGCACAGAGCCAGCACAGAGCCAGCACAGAGCCAGCACAGAGCCTGCACAGAGCCTGCACAGAGCCAGCACAGAGCCTGCACAGAGCCTGCACAGAGCCAGTACAGAGCCTGCACAGAGCCAGCACAGAGCCAGCGCAGAGCCTGCACAGAGCCAGCGCAGAGCCTGTACAGAGCCTGCACAGAGCCTGCACAGAGCCAGTACAGAGCCTGCACAGAGCCTGCACAGAGCCTGCACAGAGCCAGTACAGAGCCAGCGCAGAGCCTGCACAGTACAGTTCTGTTCTGGCCTGTTCTGTAAAAAGGGTATCACTAAATCATTCCGCTCCTCAGTATATTACACTGTACCTGGTGGTCTGGGACGATATGGAACAAAGTGTTCCTTATACTCTGTCTGGATGGATACATTCTGGGGGAGAGAGGGAGAGAGGGAGAGAGGGAGGAAGGAATGAAGGAGGGAAGGAAGGAAGGGAGACAGAAAGACACTTAAAATCCATTTATTCTCCGAGTCGCTCTCCCTCATCCCTCCCCTCCTCTCTCCTCACTGCTGTCGGCCGTGTCTTCAGCTGTAGATATCCACTCTCTCTGACCTGTCCACTGGGGCAAGGCAGGGTCTCTGACCCATCAGGTCTGGTCAGGGGCTGGAAATGGCGCTTAGTCTGAGACTGGAAACTATCTAGTAGAGAACGCCTGGAGAAGACCCCAAAACACAAACTTAATGTCACTGTTATAATCCACTGTATATGTCATCCCTGCAGGAATTGAACCTATGACCTTGGCATTCCTATCGCCAAACTCTTAATAACTGAGCCATACACGACCACATAATAGTATAGAAATACTATCACTACCAGTAAGCACCTCTGGGGGGCATATCTGAAATTGCAACATATTTAAATAATGCACTACTTTTAGCCAGAGCTCTGTGGTAGATTAGTGTCCTGTCCAGGGGGTCGTTCTGGCTCGGTCAAGACTACTAGTGTCCTGTCCAGGGGGTCGTTCTGGCTCGGTCAAGACTATTAGGGTCCTGTCCAGGGGGTCGTTCTGGCTCGGTCAAGACTACTAGTGTCCTGTCCAGGGGGTCGTTCTGGCTCGGTCAAGACTACTAGTGTCCTGTCCAGGGGGTCGTTCTGGCTCGGTCAAGACTATTAGGGTCCTGTCCAGGGGGTCGTTCTGGCTCGGTCAAGACTACTAGTGTCCTGTCCAGGGGGTCGTTCTGGCTCGGTCAAGGCTACTAGGGTCCTGTCCAGGGGGTCGTTCTGGCTCGGTCAAGACTACTAGTGTCCTGTCCAGGGGGTCGTTCTGGCTCGGTCAAGACTATTAGGGTCCTGTCCAGGGGGTCGTTCTGGCTCGGTCAAGGCTACTAGTGTCCTGTCCAGGGGCTCGTTCTGGCTCGGTCAAGGCTATTAGGGTCCTGTCCAGGGGGTCGTTCTGGCTCGGTCAAGACTACTAGTGTCCTGTCCAGGGGGTCGTTCTGGCTCGGTCAAGACTACTAGTGACCTGTCCAGGGGGTCGTTCTGGCTCGGTCAAGACTACTAGTGTCCTGTCCAGGGGGTCGTTCTGGCTCGGTCAAGACTACTAGTGTCCTGTCCAGGGGGTCGTTCTGGCTCGGTCAAGACTACTAGTGTCCTGTCCAGGGGGTCGTTCTGGCTCGGTCAAGACTACTAGTGTCCTGTCCAGGGGGTCGTTCTGGCTCGGTCAAGGCTATTAGGGTCCTGTCCAGGGGGTCGTTCTGGCTCGGTCAAGACTACTAGTGTCCTGTCCACGGGGTCGTTCTGGCTCGGTCAAGGCTACTAGTGTCCTGTCCAGGGGGTCATTCTGGCTCGGTCAAGGCTACTAGTGTCCTGTCCAGGGGGTCTTTCTGCTTTCTGGCTTGGTCAAGACTATTTAATTTCTTTACTTGGGCCAGAGCCCTATGTGGGTCTGATAAAAGAGTGCACTGTGTAGGGACAGACTGGGGCTGTAGTATAATATAATATTGTATAATACAGTATAATATAATATAGTATTGTATAATATAGTATAATATTGTATAGTATAATATAGTATTGTATAGTATAATATGATATAGTATTGTATAACCTAGTATGATATAGTATTGTATAATATATTATAATATAGTATTGTATAATATAGTATAGTGTTGTATAATCTAGTATTGTATAATATATTATAATATAGTATTGTATAATATAGTATAGTATTGTATAATCTAGTATTGTATAATATAATATAATATAGTATAGTATAATATAGTATTGTATAATATAGTATAGTCTTACCCTAACTGTGGGTTATCAGTGTGGTCCAGACTAGGTCTGTAGTCTAATATAGTATAATATAATATAGTATAGTATAATTGATATAGTATTGTATAATATAGTATAGTCTTACCCTAACTGTGGGTTATCAGTGTGGTCCAGACTAGGGCTATGGTATAATATAGTATAGTATAATATAATATAGTATTGTATAATATAGTATAGTATAATATAATATAGTATTGTATAATATAGTATAGTATAATATAGTATTGTATAATATAGTATAGTCTTACCCTAACTGTGGGTTATCAGTGTGGTCCAGACTTGGTCTGTAGTATAATATAGTATAATATAATATAGTACAGTATAATATAATATAGTATTGTATAATATAGTATAGTCTTACCCTAACTGTGGGTTATCAGTGTGGTCCAGACTAGGGCTGTAGTAAACAGCAGGTCTCAGGTTGGCAGAGTACCCTGTCCCGTAATGATGACCTAGACATGGACTGAAGCCTTCTTTACCTGGATAAGATATGACAGTAAGATGGGGAGGGGTTGGGGGGATAGGGAGGGGGGGGGGGGCTTCCCAACAATATCTCTCTTCTCCTGAAGTTTGCACTCATGAGAGTAAAAGATGGCTAGAGCTCCTCCATATTTCCTATGGGGAATTCTTATCCCAGTAATTTCCTTTGAAATCAGTGAAAGGAAGTGAACAAGTACACATTTTAGTGAGGTAATTGGGACCAGTGTGTGGCCATGCAGGTGAGTCATTAGGGAATCTGGCTTTGCATTGTTAAAAATCACACAGGCGTATCATTGAGGGTGAAAGCAGAGTAAACTTGAGAAAGCAGAACACTTCAGGCAAATCTAGTGGATACTATCTTACCATCAGTAGAATCAAATCAAATACAATTCAATACAATAGAATAGAGAGTTTAAATCATGTCATATCAGATATCTTGTTCTCACCAAAGGAAGCCCTGTAGGAGGTACAGTAGAGGTTGAGGGAGGTGTTGGCCAGACGGCCTCCTGGGTTTCCCGTTCCTCTTAGAGAGGGCCTGGTGACCAGGTCTACCTGACTAACCATCTGTGAGGGACCAGGATCATGGATAATAAATACTACAGTTTAACTCCACTAGCAACAACGATAGACAGAGAGAGAAAAAAGCTGCCTGTAACCGGGAGAGAAGACTGATTTTAGTTCATGTTGAACTTTGACAGTCAAACTGTTAATAACATGCTAAATACCCTTATTATAGGCCTAGCCTAGAGATTCATTCATTTATGATAATCTCTGTAATTATAAATATATATAAAGAACTAGTATGCCTAGTCGACATTCATTTCAGTAAAATATCTGCATCATTATGATAAAAGTGACCCCCTCCTCACGCGCTCTACCGTTACCTGTCTGTCGAAGCGGTGTTTCTGCGTACCGGCGGCCTCCTCTCGCCGTGTTAGGTTTTATAGCCCGGGACCCGTGCCGTCTCCATGATACCGACCGTTGCTACGGTGATTCTCCAAGTGGCGCCAGCAGCACTTCACAATGACGGACGAAATGAGGTCACAATAGAAGTCATAGAAGCAAACCGTTGCTCCCAATACAAGTAGCTTGCAGGGGCACCTTAAGCTCGCTCTGCTTGTTCCCGGATCTGTTGCGTGCCTGTTGCTGTTGTCATTGTCATGTTTGGCAAGACAATTAGTGTGACAAGGAGTTGGCATGAAATCACAAACAGATTGACACTAAGGCTAAAGCTGGCTATGGTAAAATGACATGATTTAAAATATATATATATATATATATATATATATATATATATATATATATATTCATCTGATTGAGGTATCCAGTAAATCAAAAGGCATTTAATTTATGAATGATCAATTTATCATGATTAGAATAATGTACGATCTCCAAGGATATAATCAATACCTTGAGGGAGTTAGGTTACCAATAGCTCATGTTATTGTCAGAGCTGTAGCTACATATCAAGACATCAAGGTCCAGTATACATATACCTATATATATATATATATATAATAAATAAAAGTATATATATATATAATAAATAAAATAATATATATATATATAATACATAAAATAATATATAATAAATAAAATAATATATATATAATAAATAAAATTTTATATATATATATATATATATTATATATATATATATATATATATATTATATTTTATATATATATAATTTTATTTTTTTTACAAAAAATTACTTAGCTATATATATATATTTGGGGTAGCCTAGTGGTTAGAGCGTTGGACTAGTAACCAAAAGGTTGCAAGATCAAATCCCAGAGCTGACAAGATAAAAATCTGTCATTCTGTTCCTGAACAGGCAGTTAACACACTGTTCCTAGGCTGTCATTGAAATTAAGAATTAGTTCTTAACTGACCTGCCTACTTAATTAAAGGTTATATATATATATATATTTTAACTGTCAACAGTAAGATCAGACCCTGACGTTGTTCCATATTTTAGGAAATCAGTCGGGGTCTGAACTTACTGGTGACAGTATAGTGGAATACACAGGGTGCAATTTCTTTGTTGTGCATCAGCAGTTTCCCTCTTGTTATATATCGCTCACTGACAGTCACTCAATTAGCCCATGTCAGTTAACATGTTTTACATTGGTAAATCTAGTTACTCTAAAATCGTAGTACTGACGGTGCATGCAGAGCATGTGACCAGGGGTCCTGACCACCACCAGGGGTCCTGACCACCACCAGGGGTCCTGACCATCAGGGGTCCTGACCACCACCAGGGGTCCTGACCACCACCAGGGGTCCTGACCATCAGGGGTCCTGACCACCACCAGGGGTCCTGACCATCAGGGGTCCTGACCACCAGGGGTCCTGACCACCACCAGGGGTCCTGACCACCACCAGGGGTCCTGACCATCAGGGGTCCTGACCACCACCAGGGGTCCTGACCACCACCAGGGGTCCTGACCATCAGGGGTCCTGACCACCCACTAGGGGTCCTGACCATCAGGGGTCCTGACCACCACCAGGGGTCCTGACCACCACCAGGGGTCCTGACCATCAGGGGTCCTGACCACCACCAGGGGTCCTGACCACCACCAGGGGTCCTGACCATCAGGGGTCCTGACCACCACCAGGGGTCCTGACTACCACCAGGGTCCTGACCATCAGGGGTCCTGACCACCAGGGGTCCTGACCACCACCAGGGGTCCTGACCACCACCAGGGGTCCTGACCATCAGGGGTCCTGACCACCACCAGGGGTCCTGACCACCACCAGGGATCCTGACCATCAGGGGTCCTGACCACCCACTAGGGGTCCTGACGATCAGGGGTCCTGACCACCACCAGGGGTCCTGACCACCACCAGGGGTCCTGACCATCAGGGGTCCTGACCACCACCAGGGGTCCTGACCACCACCAGGGGTCCTGACCACCCACTAGGGGTTCTGACCATCAGGGGTCCTGACCACCAGGGGTCCTGACCACCACCAGGGGTCCTGACCACCAGGGGTCCTGACCACCACCAGGGACCATCAGGGGTCCTGACCACCAGGGGTCCTGACCACCCACTAGGGGTCCTGACCATCAGGGGTCCTGACCATCAGGGGTCCTGACCACCCACTAGGGGTCCTGACCATCAGGGGTCCTGACCACCAGGGGTCCTGACCACCATCAGGGGTCCACCAGGGGTCCTGACCATCAGGGGTCCTGACCACCAGGGGTCCTGACCACCATCAGGGGTCCTGACCACCAGGGGTCCTGACCACCACTAGGGGTCCTGACCACCACCAGGGGTCCTGACCACCAGGGGTCCTGACCACCCACTAGGGGTCCTGACCATCAGGGGTCCTGACCACCACCAGGGGTCCTGACCACCAGGGGTCCTGACCACCCACTAGGGGTCCTGACCACCACCAGGGGTCCTGACCATCAGGGGTCCTGACCACCAGGGGTCCTGACCACCCACCAGGGGTCCTGACCACCAGCAGGGGTCCTGACCACCAGGGGTCCTGACCACCCACCAGGGGTCCTGACCATCAGGGGTCCTGACCACCAGGGGTCCTGACCACCCACCAGGGGTCCTGACCACCAGGGGTCCTGACCACCCACCAGGGGTCCTGACCATCAGGGGTCCTGACCATCAGGGGTCCTGACCACCCACCAGGGGTCCTGACCATCAGGGGTCCTGACCATCAGGGGTCAACCAGAGGTCCTGACCATCCACCAGGGGTTCTGACCACCAGGGGTTCTGACCATCAGGGGTCCTGACCATCAGGGGTCCTGACCACCCACTAGGGGTCCTGACCACCACCAGGGGTCCTGACCATCAGGGGTCCTGACCACCAGGGGTCCTGACCACCCACCAGGGGTCCTGACCACCAGGGGTCCTGACCACCAGCAGGGGTCCTGACCACCAGGGGTCCTGACCATCAGGGGTCCTGACCACCAGGGGTCCTGACCACCACCAGGGGTCCTGACCACCACCAGGGGTCCTGACCATCAGGGGTCCTGACCACCACCAGGGGTCCTGACCACCACCAGGGGTCCTGACCATCAGGGGTCCTGACCACCCACTAGGGGTCCTGACCATCAGGGGTCCTGACCACCACCAGGGGTCCTGACCACCACCAGGGGTCCTGACCATCAGGGGTCCTGACCACCACCAGGGGTCCTGACCACCACCAGGGGTCCTGACCATCAGGGGTCCTGACCACCACCAGGGGTCCTGACCACCACCAGGGGTCCTGACCATCAGGGGTCCTGACCACCAGGGGTCCTGACCACCACCAGGGGTCCTGACCACCACCAGGGGTCCTGACCATCAGGGGTCCTGACCACCACCAGGGGTCCTGACCACCACCAGGGATCCTGACCATCAGGGGTCCTGACCACCCACTAGGGGTCCTGACGATCAGGGGTCCTGACCACCACCAGGGGTCCTGACCACCACCAGGGGTCCTGACCATCAGGGGTCCTGACCACCACCAGGGGTCCTGACCACCACCAGGGGTCCTGACCACCCACTAGGGGTTCTGACCATCAGGGGTCCTGACCACCAGGGGTCCTGACCACCACCAGGGGTCCTGACCACCAGGGGTCCTGACCACCACCAGGGACCATCAGGGTCCTGACCACCAGGGGTCCTGACCACCCACTAGGGGTCCTGACCATCAGGGGTCCTGACCATCAGGGGTCCTGACCACCCACTAGGGGTCCTGACCATCAGGGGTCCTGACCACCAGGGGTCCTGACCACCATCAGGGGTCCACCAGGGGTCCTGACCATCAGGGGTCCTGACCACCAGGGGTCCTGACCACCATCAGGGGTCCTGACCACCAGGGGTCCTGACCACCACTAGGGTCCTGACCACCACCAGGGGTCCTGACCACCAGGGGTCCTGACCACCCACTAGGGGTCCTGACCATCAGGGGTCCTGACCACCACCAGGGGTCCTGACCACCAGGGGTCCTGACCACCCACTAGGGGTCCTGACCACCACCAGGGGTCCTGACCATCAGGGGTCCTGACCACCAGGGGTCCTGACCACCCACCAGGGGTCCTGACCACCAGCAGGGGTCCTGACCACCAGGGGTCCTGACCACCCACCAGGGGTCCTGACCATCAGGGGTCCTGACCACCAGGGGTCCTGACCACCCACCAGGGGTCCTGACCACCAGGGGTCCTGACCACCCACCAGGGGTCCTGACCATCAGGGGTCCTGACCATCAGGGGTCCTGACCACCCACCAGGGGTCCTGACCATCAGGGGTCCTGACCATCAGGGGTCAACCAGAGGTCCTGACCATCCACCAGGGGTTCTGACCACCAGGGGTTCTGACCATCAGGGGTCCTGACCATCAGGGGTCCTGACCACCCACTAGGGGTCCTGACCACCACCAGGGGTCCTGACCATCAGGGGTCCTGACCACCAGGGGTCCTGACCACCCACCAGGGGTCCTGACCACCAGGGGTCCTGACCACCAGCAGGGGTCCTGACCACCAGGGGTCCTGACCACCCACCAGGGGTCCTGACCATCAGGGGTCCTGACCATCAGGGGTCCTGACCACCCACCAGGGGTCCTGACCATCAGGGGTCCTGACCATCCACCAGGGGTCCTGACCACCAGGGGTCCTGACCACCAGCAGGGGTCCTGACCACCAGGGGTCCTGACCACCCACCAGGAGTCCTGACCATCAGGTGTCCTGACCACCCACCAGGGGTCCTGACCATCAGGGGTCCTGACCATCAGGGGTCCTGACCACCCACCAGGGGTCCTGACCATCAGGGGTCCTGACCATCAGGGGTCAACCAGAAGTCCTGACCATCCACCAGGGGTTCTGACCACCAGGGGTTCTGACCATCAGGGGTCCTGACCATCAGGGGTCCTGACCACCCACTAGGGGTCCTGACCACCACCAGGGGTCCTGACCACCAGGGGTCCTGACCACCAGGGGTCCTGACCACCCACCAGGTGTCCTGACCACCAGGGGTCCTGACCACCAGCAGGGGTCCTGACCACCAGGGGTCCTGACCACCCACCAGGGGTCCTGACCATCAGGGGTCCTGACCATCCACCAGGGGTCCTGACCACCAGGGGTCCTGACCACCAGCAGGGGTCCTGACCACCAGGGGTCCTGACCACCCACCAGGAGTCCTGACCACCACCAGGGGTCCTGACCATCAGGGGTCCTGACCACCACCAGGGGTCCTGACCACCACCAGGGGTCCTGACCACCCACTAGGGGTTCTGACCATCAGGGGTCCTGACCACCAGGGGTCCTGACCACCACCAGGGGTCCTGACCACCAGGGGTCCTGACCACCACCAGGGACCACCAGGGGTCCTGACCACCAGGGGTCCTGACCACCCACTAGGGGTCCTGACCATCAGGGGTCCTGACCATCAGGGGTCCTGACCACCCACTAGGGGTCCTGACCATCAGGGGTCCTGACCACCAGGGGTCCTGACCACCATCAGGGGTCCACCAGGGGTCCTGACCATCAGAGGTCCTGACCACCAGGGGTCCTGACCACCATCAGGGGTCCTGACCACCAGGGGTCCTGACCACCACTAGGGGTCCTGACCACCACCAGGGGTCCTGACCACCAGGGGTCCTGACCACCCACTAGGGGTCCTGACCATCAGGGGTCCTGACCACCACCAGGGGTCCTGACCACCAGGGGTCCTGACCACCCACTAGGGGTCCTGACCACCACCAGGGGTCCTGACCACCAGGGGTCCTGACCACCCACTAGGGGTCCTGACCACCCACTAGGGGTTCTGACCATCAGGGGTCCTGACCACCAGGGGTCCTGACCACCACCAGGGGTCCTGACCACCAGGGGTCCTGACCACCACCAGGGACCATCAGGGGTCCTGACCACCAGGGGTCCTGACCACCCACTAGGGGTCCTGACCATCAGGGGTCCTGACCATCAGGGGTCCTGACCATCAGGGGTCCTGACCACCCACTAAGGGTCCTGACCATCAGGGGTCCTGACCACCAGGGGTCCTGACCACCATCAGGGGTCCACCAGGGGTCCTGACCATCAGGGGTCCTGACCACCAGGGTCCTGACCACCATCAGGGGTCCTGACCACCAGGGGTCCTGACCACCACTAGGGGTCCTGACCACCACCAGGGGTCCTGACCACCAGGGGTCCTGACCACCCACTAGGGGTCCTGACCATCAGGGGTCCTGACCACCACCAGGGGTCCTGACCACCAGGGGTCCTGACCACCCACTAGGGGTCCTGACCACCACCAGGGGTCCTGACCACCAGGGGTCCTGACCACCCACTAGGGGTCCTGACCACCACCAGGGGTCCTGACCATCAGGGGTCCTGACCACCAGGGGTCCTGACCATCAGGGGTCCTGACCACCCACCAGGGGTCCTGACCATCAGGGTCCTGACCATCAGGGGTCCTGACCACCCACCAGGGGTCCTGACCACCAGCAGGGGTCCTGACCACCAGGGGTCCTGACCACCCACCAGGGGTCCTGACCACCAGCAGGGGTCCTGACCACCAGGGGTCCTGACCACCCACCAGGGGTCCTGACCATCAGGGGTCCTGACCATCAGGGTCCTGACCACCCACCAGGGGTCCTGACCATCAGGGGTCCTGACCATCAGGGGTCCTGACCACCCACCAGGGGTCCTGACCACCAGCAGGGGTCCTGACCACCAGGGGTCCTGACCACCCACCAGGGGTCCTGACCATCAGCGGTCCTGACCATCAGGGGTCCTGACCACCCACCAGGGGTACTGACCACCAGCAGGGGTCCTGACCACCAGGGGTCCTGACCACCCACCAGGGGTCCTGACCATCAGGGGTCCTGACCATCAGGGGTCCTGACCACCCACCAGGGGTCCTGACCACCAGCAGGGGTCCTGACCATCAGGGGTCCTGACCACCCACCAGGGGTCCTGACCATCAGGGGTCCTGACCATCAGGGGTCCTGACCACCCACCAGGGGTCCTGACCACCAGCAGGGGTCCTGACCACCAGGGGTCCTGACCACCCACCAGGGGTCCTGACCATCAGGGGTCCTGACCATCAGGGGTCCTGACCACCCACCAGGGGTCCTGACCACCAGCAGGGGTCCTGACCACCAGAGGTCCTGACCATCCACCAGGGGTTCTGACCACCAGGGGTTCTGACCATCAGGGGTCCTGACCATCAGGGGTCCTGACCACCCACTAGGGGTCCTGACCACCACCAGGGGTCCTGACCACCAGGGGTCCTGACCACCCACCAGGGGTCCTGACCATCAGGGGTCCTGACCATCAGGGGTCCTGACCACCCACCAGGGGTCCTGACCATCAGGGGTCCTGACCATCAGGGGTCCTGACCACCCACTAGGGGTCCTGACCACCACCAGGGGTCCTGACCACCAGGGGTCCTGACCACCCACCAGGGGTCCTGACCATCAGGGGTCCTGACCATCAGGGGTCCTGACCACCCACCAGGGGTCCTGACCATCAGGGGTCCTGACCATCCACCAGGGGTCCTGACCACCAGGGGTCCTGACCACCAGCAGGGGTCCTGACCACCAGGGGTCCTGACCACCCACCAGGGGTCCTGACCATCAGGGGTCCTGACCACCCACCAGGGGTCCTGACCATCAGGGGTCCTGACCATTAGGGGTCCTGACCACCAGGGGTCATGACCACCCACCAGGGGTCCTGACCACCAGGGGTCCTGACCACCACCAGGGGTCCTGACCACCATCAGGGGCCTGACCACCAAGGGTCCTGACCATCAGGGGTCCTGACCATCCACCAGGGGTCCTGACCACCAGGGGTCCTGACCACCAGCAGGGGTCCTGACCACCAGGGGTCCTGACCACCCACCAGGAGTCCTGACCACCACCAGGGGTCCTGACCATCAGGGGTCCTGACCACCACCAGGGGTCCTGACCACCACCAGGGGTCCTGACCACCCACTAGGGGTTCTGACCATCAGGGGTCCTGACCACCAGGGGTCCTGACCACCACCAGGGGTCCTGACCACCAGGGGTCCTGACCACCACCAGGGACCACCAGGGGTCCTGACCACCAGGGGTCCTGACCACCCACTAGGGGTCCTGACCATCAGGGGTCCTGACCATCAGGGGTCCTGACCACCCACTAGGGGTCCTGACCATCAGGGGTCCTGACCACCAGGGTCCTGACCACCATCAGGGGTCCACCAGGGGTCCTGACCATCAGAGGTCCTGACCACCAGGGGTCCTGACCACCATCAGGGGTCCTGACCACCAGGGGTCCTGACCACCACTAGGGGTCCTGACCACCACCAGGGGTCCTGACCACCAGGGGTCCTGACCACCCACTAGGGGTCCTGACCATCAGGGGTCCTGACCACCACCAGGGGTCCTGACCACCAGGGGTCCTGACCACCCACTAGGGGTCCTGACCACCACCAGGGGTCCTGAC
Source organism: Oncorhynchus keta (assembly GCF_023373465.1). Taxonomy (NCBI): domain Eukaryota; kingdom Metazoa; phylum Chordata; class Actinopteri; order Salmoniformes; family Salmonidae; genus Oncorhynchus; species Oncorhynchus keta. Next base: position 62,146,815 of record NC_068437.1, read on the forward strand.
CACCAGGGGTCCTGACCACCCACTAGGGGTCCTGACCACCCACTAGGGGTTCTGACCATCAGGGGTCCTGACCACCAGGGGTCCTGACCACCACCAGGGGTCCTGACCACCAGGGGTCCTGACCACCACCAGGGACCATCAGGGGTCCTGACCACCAGGGGTCCTGACCACCCACTAGGGGTCCTGACCATCAGGGGTCCTGACCATCAGGGGTCCTGACCATCAGGGGTCCTGACCACCCACTAAGGGTCCTGACCATCAGGGGTCCTGACCACCAGGGGTCCTGACCACCATCAGGGGTCCACCAGGGGTCCTGACCATCAGGGGTCCTGACCACCAGGGGTCCTGACCACCATCAGGGGTCCTGACCACCAGGGGTCCTGACCACCACTAGGGGTCCTGACCACCACCAGGGGTCCTGACCACCAGGGGTCCTGACCACCCACTAGGGGTCCTGACCATCAGGGGTCCTGACCACCACCAGGGGTCCTGACCACCAGGGGTCCTGACCACCCACTAGGGGTCCTGACCACCACCAGGGGTCCTGACCACCAGGGGTCCTGACCACCCACTAGGGGTCCTGACCACCACCAGGGGTCCTGACCATCAGGGGTCCTGACCACCAGGGGTCCTGACCACCCACCAGGGGTCCTGACCACCAGCAGGGGTCCTGACCACCAGGGGTCCTGACCACCCACCAGGGGTCCTGACCACCAGCAGGGGTCCTGACCACCAGGGGTCCTGACCACCCACCAGGGGTCCTGACCATCAGGGGTCCTGACCATCAGGGGTCCTGACCACCCACCAGGGGTCCTGACCATCAGGGGTCCTGACCATCAGGGGTCCTGACCACCCACCAGGGGTCCTGACCACCAGCAGGGGTCCTGACCACCAGGGGTCCTGACCACCCACCAGGGGTCCTGACCATCAGCGGTCCTGACCATCAGGGGTCCTGACCACCCACCAGGGGTACTGACCACCAGCAGGGGTCCTGACCACCAGGGGTCCTGACCACCCACCAGGGGTCCTGACCATCAGGGGTCCTGACCATCAGGGGTCCTGACCACCCACCAGGGGTCCTGACCACCAGCAGGGGTCCTGACCATCAGGGGTCCTGACCACCCACCAGGGGTCCTGACCATCAGGGGTCCTGACCATCAGGGGTCCTGACCACCCACCAGGGGTCCTGACCACCAGCAGGGGTCCTGACCACCAGGGGTCCTGACCACCCACCAGGGGTCCTGACCATCAGGGGTCCTGACCATCAGGGGTCCTGACCACCCACCAGGGGTCCTGACCACCAGCAGGGGTCCTGACCACCAGAGGTCCTGACCATCCACCAGGGGTTCTGACCACCAGGGGTTCTGACCATCAGGGGTCCTGACCATCAGGGGTCCTGACCACCCACTAGGGGTCCTGACCACCACCAGGGGTCCTGACCACCAGGGGTCCTGACCACCACCAGGGGTCCTGACCATCAGGGGTCCTGACCATCAGGGGTCCTGACCACCCACCAGGGGTCCTGACCATCAGGGGTCCTGACCATCAGGGGTCCTGACCACCCACTAGGGGTCCTGACCACCACCAGGGGTCCTGACCACCAGGGGTCCTGACCACCCACCAGGGGTTCTGACCATCAGGGTCCTGACCACCAGGGGTCCTGACCACCCACCAGGGGTCCTGACCATCAGGGGTCCTGACCATCAGGGGTCCTGACCACCCACCAGGGGTCCTGACCACCCACCAGGGGTCCTGACCATCAGGGGTCCTGACCATCAGGGGTCCTGACCACCCACCAGGGGTCCTGACCACCAGCAGGGGTCCTGACCACCAGGGGTCCTGCACACCCACCGGGGGTCCTGACCATCAGGGGTCCTGACCACCAGGGGTCCTGACCACCCACCAGGGGTCCTGACCACCAGCAGGGGTCCTGACCACCAGAGGTCCTGACCATCCACCAGGGGTTCTGACCACCAGGGGTTCTGACCATCAGGGGTCCTGACCATCAGGGGTCCTGACCACCCACTAGGGGTCCTGACCACCACCAGGGGTCCTGACCACCAGGGGTCCTGACCACCCACCAGGGGTCCTGACCATCAGGGGTCCTGACCATCAGGGGTCCTGACCACCCACCAGGGGTCCTGACCATCAGGGGTCCTGACCATCAGGGGTCCTGACCACCCACTAGGGGTCCTGACCACCACCAGGGGTCCTGACCACCAGGGGTCCTGACCACCCACCAGGGGTCCTGACCATCAGGGGTCCTGACCACCCACCAGGGGTCCTGACCATCAGGGGTCCTGACCATCCACCAGGGGTCCTGACCACCAGGGGTCCTGACCACCAGCAGGGGTCCTGACCACCAGGGGTCCTGACCACCCACCAGGGGTCCTGACCATCAGGGGTCCTGACCACCCACCAGGGGTCCTGACCATCAGGGGTCCTGACCATTAGGGGTCCTGACCACCAGGGGTCATGACCACCCACCAGGGGTCCTGACCACCAGGGGTCCTGACCACCACCAGGGGTCCTGACCACCATCAGGGGCCTGACCACCAAGGGTCCTGACCATCAGGGGTCCTGACCACCAGGGGTCCTGACCATCAGGGGTCCACCAAGGGTCCTGACCATCAGGGGTCCACCAGGGGTCCTGACCATCAGGGGTCCTGACCACCAGGGGTCCTGACCATCAGGGGTCCACCAGGGGTCCTGACCACCCACCAGGGGTCCTGACCACCACCAGGGGTCCTGACCATCAGGGGCCTGACCACCAGGGGTCCTGACCATCAGCGGTCCTGACCACCAGGGGTCCTGACCATCAGGGTTCCACCAAGGGTCCTGACCATCAGGGTTCAACCAGGGGTCCTGACCATCAGGGGTCCACCAGGGGTCCTGACCATCCACCAGGGGTTCTGACCACCAGGGGTCCTGACCATCAGGGGTCCTGACCACTAGGGGTCCTGACCACCCACCAGGGGTCCTGACCACCACCAGGGGTCCTGACCACCACCAGGGGTCCTGACCATCAGGGGCCTGACCACCAGGGGTTCTGACCACCAGGGGTCCTGACCATCAGGGGTCCACCAAGGGTCCTGACCATTAGGGGTCAACCAGGGGTCCTGACCATCAGGGGTCCACCAGAGGTCCTGACCATCCACCAGGGGTTCTGACCACCAGGGGTTCTGACCATCAGGGGTCCTGACCATCAGGGGTCCTGACCATCAGGGGTCCACCAGAGGTCCTGACCATCCACCAGGGGTTCTGACCACCAGGGGTTCTGACCACCAGGGGTTCTGACCACCAGGGGTCCTGACCATCAGGGGTCCTGACCACCACCAGGGGTCCTGACCATCAGGGGTCCTGACCATCAGGGGTCAACCAGAGGTCCTGACCATCCACCAGGGGTTCTGACCACCAGGGGTCCTGACCATCAGGGGTCCTGACCACCAGGGGTCCTGACCACCACCAGGGGTCCTGACCATCAGGGGTCAACCAGAGGTCCTGACCATCCACCAGGGGTTCTGACCACCAGGGGTCCTGACCATCAGGGGTCCTGACCACCAGGGGTCCTGACCATCAGGGGTCCTGACCACCCACTAGGGGTCCTGACCACCACCAGGGGTCCTGACCATCAGGGGTCCTGACCACCAGGGGTCCTGACCACCCACCAGGGGTCCTGACCACCAGGGGTCCTGACCACCAGCAGGGGTCCTGACCACCAGGGGTCCTGACCACCCACCAGGGGTCCTGACCATCAGGGGTCCTGACCACCCACCAGGGGTCCTGACCATCAGGGGTCCTGACCATCCACCAGGGGTCCTGACCAGCAGGGGTCCTGACCACCAGGGGTCCTGACCACCCACCAGGGGTCCTGACCATCAGGGGTCCTGACCACCCACCAGGGGTTCTGACCACCAGGGGTTCTGACCATCAGGGGTCCTGACCATCAGGGGTCCTGACCACCCACTAGGGGTCCTGACCACCACCAGGGGTCCTGACCATCAGGGGTCCTGACCACCAGGGGTCCTGACCACCCACCAGGGGTCCTGACCACCAGGGGTCCTGACCACCAGCAGGGGTCCTGACCACCAGGGGTCCTGACCACCCACCAGGGGTCCTGACCATCAGGGGTCCTGACCATCAGGGGTCCTGACCACCCACCAGGGGTCCTGACCATCAGGGGTCCTGACCATCCACCAGGGGTCCTGACCACCAGGGGTCCTGACCACCAGCAGGGGTCCTGACCACCAGGGGTCCTGACCACCCACCAGGGGTCCTGACCATCAGGGATCCTGACCACCCACCAGGGGTCCTGACCATCAGGGGTCCTGACCATCAGGGGTCCTGACCACCAGGGGTCCTGACCACCCACCAGGGGTCCTGACCACCAGGGGTCCTGACCACCACCAGGGGTCCTGACCACCATCAGGGGCCTGACCACCAAGGGTCCTGACCATCAGGGGTCCTGACCACCAGGGGTCCTGACCATCAGGGGTCCACCAAGGGTCCTGACCATCAGGGGTCCACCAGGGGTCCTGACCATCAGGGGTCCTGACCACCAGGGGTCCTGACCATCAGGGGTCCACCAGGGGTCCTGACCACCCACCAGGGGTCCTGACCACCACCAGGGGTCCTGACCATCAGGGGCCTGACCACCAGGGGTCCTGACCATCAGCGGTCCTGACCATCAGGGTTCAACCAGGGGTCCTGACCATCAGCGGTCCTGACCATCAGGGTTCCACCAAGGGTCCTGACCATCAGGGGTCCACCAGGGGTCCTGACCATCCACCAGGGGTTCTGACCACCACCAGGGGTCCTGACCATCAGGGGTCCTGACCACCAGGGGTCCTGACCACCCACCAGGGGTCCTGACCACCACCAGGGGTCCTGACCACCACCAGGGGTCCTGACCATCAGGGGTCCACCAAGGGTCCTGACCATTAGGGGTCAACCAGGGGTCCTGACCATCAGGGGTCCACCAGAGGTCCTGACCATCCACCAGGGGTTCTGACCACCAGGGGTTCTGACCATCAGGGGTCCTGACCATCAGGGGTCCTGACCATCAGGGGTCCACCAGAGGTCCTGACCATCCACCAGGGGTTCTGACCACCAGGGGTTCTGACCACCAGGGGTCCTGACCATCAGGGGTCCTGACCACCCACCAGGGGTCCTGACCATCAGTGGTCCTGACCATCAGGGGTCAACCAGAGGTCCTGACCATCCACCAGGGGTTCTGACCACCAGGGGTTCTGACCATCAGGGGTCCTGACCATCAGGGGTCCTGACCATCAGGGGTCCACCAGAGGTCCTGACCATCCACCAGGGGTTCTGACCACCAGGGGTCCTGACCATCAGGGGTCCTGACCATCAGGGGTCCTGACCACCAGGGGTCCTGACCACCACCAGGGGTCCTGACCATCAGGGGTCCTGACCATCAGGGGTCAACCAGAGGTCCTGGCCATCCACCAGGGGTTCTGACCACCAGGGGTCTTGACCATCAGGGGTCCTGACCACCAGGGGTCCTGACCATCAGGGGTCCTGACCATCAGGGGTCCACCAGAGGTCCTGACCATCCACCAGGGGTTCTGACCACCAGGGGTTCTGACCATCAGGGGTTCTGACCATCAGGGGTTCTGACCATCAGGGGTCCTGACCATCAGGGGTCCTGACCACCAGTGGTCCTCGTTGATTTGTCTGTGATTTGTCTCAGATATTATATTATTTTAAACGTGTAGAATTGCAGGAACAAAAAAGTTATGTAAAGCAAACGTATTTATTTATGATTAGTTAATAAAACATGTTTTTATCTGCAAACAGATCCCTCTGTATGTATTACATTATAGATTTTAATTATGGTGCTGAGTTAATGTGATAATAGCTGAAGCTACTGCAACCAGCGTGATAATATTTTTATTTATTTTTTTATTTCACCTTTATTTAACCAGGTAGGCTAGTTGAGAACATGTTCTCATTTGCAACTGCGACCTGGCCAAGATAAAGCATAGCAGTGTGAACAGACAACACAGAGTTACACATGGAGTAAACAATTAACAAGTCAATAACACAGAGAAAAAAGGGGAGTCTATATACAATGTGTGCAAAAGGCATGAGGAGGGAGGCGAATAATTACAATATTGCAGATTAACACTGGAGTGATAAATGATCAGATGATCATGTACAGGTAGAGATATTGGTGTGCAAAAGAGCAGAAAAGTAAATAAATAAAAACTGTGGGGATGAGGTAGGTGAAAATGGGTGTGCTATTTACCAATAGATTATGTACAGCTGCAGCGATCGGTTAGCTGCTCAGCTAGCTGATGTTTGAAGTTGGTGAGGGAGATAAAAGTCTCCAACTTCAGCGATTTTTGCAATTCGTTCCAGTCACAGGCAGCAGAGTACTGGAACGAAAGGCGGCCGAATGAGGTGTTGGCTTTAGGGATGATCAATGAGATACACCTGCTGGAGCGCGTGCTACGGATAGGTGTTGCCATCGTGACCAGTGAGCTGAAATAAGGCGGAGCTTTGCCTAGCATGGCCTTGTAGATGACCTGGAGCCAGTGGGTCTGGCGACGAATATGTAGCGAGGGCCAGCCGACTAGAGCATACAAGTCGCAGTGGTGGGTAGTATAAGGTGTTTTAGTGACAAAACGGATGGCACTGTGATAAACTGCATCCAGTTTGCTGAGTAGAGTGTTGGAAGCAATTTTGTAGATGACGTCGCCGAAGTCGAGGATCGGTAGGATAGTCAGTTTTACTAGGGTAAGCATGGCAGCGTGAGTGAAGGAGGCTTTGTTGCGGAATAGAAAGCCGATTCTTGATTTGATTTTCGATTGGAGATGTTTGATATGGGTCTGGAAGGAGAGTTTGCAGTCTAGCCAGACACCTAGGTACTTATAGGTGTCCACATATTCTAGGTCGGAACCATCCAGTGTGGTGATGCTATTCGGGCATGCGGGTGCAGGCAGCGATCGGTTGAAAAGCATGCATTTGGTTTTACTAGCGTTTAAGAGCAGTTGGAGGCCACGGAAGGAGTGTTGTATGGCATTGAAGCTCGATTGGACGTTAGATAGCACAGTGTCCAATGACGGGCCGAAAGTGTATACAATGGTGTCGTCTGCGTAGAGGTGGATCAGGGAATCGCCCGCAGCAAGAGCAACATCATTGATATATACAGAGAAAAGAGCCGGCCCGAGAATTGAACCCTGTGGCACCCCCATAGAGACTGCCAGAGGACCGGACAACATGCCCTCCGATTTGACACACTGAACTCTGTCTGCAAAGTAATTGGTGAACCAGGCAAGGCAGTCATCCGAAAAACCGAGGCTACTGAATCTGCCGATAAGAATATGGTGATTGATAATAGCTGAAGCTACTGCAACCAGCGTGATAATAGCTGAAGCTACTGCAACCAGAGTGATAATAGCTGAAGCTACTGCAACCAGTGTGATAATAGCTGAAGCTACTGCAACCAGCGTGATAATAGCTGAAGCTACTGCAACCAGCGTGATAATAGCTGAAGCTACTGCAACCAGCGTGATAACAGCTGAAGCTACTGCAACCAGAGTGATAACAGCTGAAGCTACTGCAACCAGTGTGAGAATAGCTGAAGCTACTGCAACCAGCGTGATAACAGCTGAAGCTACTGCAACCAGCATGATAATAGCTGAAGCTACTGCAACCAGCGTGATAACAGCTGAAGCTACTGCAACCAGAGTGATAATAGCTGAAGCTACTGCAACCAGTGTGAGAATAGCTGAAGCTACTGCAACCAGCGTGATAACAGCTGAAGCTACTGCAACCAGCATGATAATAGCTGAAGCTACTGCAACCAGAGTGATAACAGCTGAAGCTACTGCAACCAGAGTGATAATAGCTGAAGCTACTGCAACCAGAGTGATAATAGCTGAAGCTACTGCAACCAGAGTGATAATAGCTGAAGCTACTGCAACCAGCGTGATAATAGCTGAAGCTACTGCAACCAGTGTGATAATATCTGAAGCTACTGCAACCAGCGTGATAACAGCTGAAGCTACTGCAACCAGCGTGATAATAGCTGAAGCTACTGCAACCAGCGTGATAATAGCTGAAGCTACTGCAACCAGAGTGATAATAGCTGAAGCTACTGCAACCAGCGTGATAATAGCTGAAGCTACTGCAACCAGAGTGATAATAGCTGAAGCTACTGCAACCAGCGTGATAATAGCTGAAGCTACTGCAACCAGAGTGATAACAGCTGAAGCTACTGCAACCAGCGTGATAATAGCTGAAGCTACTGCAACCAGAGTGATAATAGCTGAAGCTACTGCAACCAGCGTGATAATAGCTGAAGCTACTGCAACCAGAGTGATAATATCTGAAGCTACTGCAACCAGCGTGATAACAGCTGAAGCTACTGCAACCAGCGTGATAATAGCTGAAGCTACTGCAACCAGAGTGATAATAGCTGAAGCTACTGCAACCAGAGTGATAATAGCTGAAGCTACTGCAACCAGCGTGATAATAGCTGAAGCTACTGCAACCAGAGTGATAACAGCTGAAGCTACTGCAACCAGCGTGATAATAGCTGAAGCTACTGCAACCAGCGTGATAATAGCTGAAGCTACTGCAACCAGCGTGATAACAGCTGAAGCTACTGCAACCAGCGTGATAATAGCTGAAGCTACTGCAACCAGCGTGATAACAGCTGAAGCTACTGCAATCAGTGTGATAATAGCTGAAGCTACTGCAACCGGAGTGATAATAGCTGAAGCTACTGCAATCAGTGTGATAATATCTGAAGCTACTGCAACCAGTGTGAGAATAGCTGAAGCTACTGCAACCAGCGTGATAATAGCTGAAGCTACTGCAACCAGCGTGATAATAGCTGAAGCTACTGCAACCAGCGTGATAACAGCTGAAGCTACTGCAACCAGCGTGATAATATCTGAAGCTACTGCAACCAGCGTGATAACAGCTGAAGCTAATACAACTAGCGTGATAATAGCTGAAGCTACTGCAACCAGCGTGATAATAGCTGAAGCTACTGCAACCAGAGTGATAACAGCTGAAGCTACTGCAACCAGCGTGATAATATCTGAAGCTACTGCAACCAGCGTGATAATATCTGAAGCTAATACAACTAGCGTGATAACAGCTGAAGCTACTGCAATCAGTGTGATTAATAGCTGTGCTATTTATTTGGGTTTTTAGTTTTTAAAATTGTATAAACATCCCCTCTCAGACCCTGGCTATGGCCCTGTATGGTAAAGAAAAAAATTATACACTTTTAGATCCGATTTCTCCCTTACCTTGCACCACATCTCGTCTCTGCATACGTTAACCTCACTTTTTACACAACACCATTGAAAAAAACCTACTGGAGCACATTGGGTGTTTATGTGCTGGGCCTGTCTTAAATAAATTACAATACTAAGAATATTACTTTAATATCCTGGGTGTGCTTTTCCCTGTGGATATATTTATACACCCACTTTATGGCATCAATTATGTCGGCAATGATTGTACACATTATTAGGCAACACCCACGTGACACCTGTGCCAACAGACTGTTGTTACAGGTTACTGCCACAAGATGGGGGTGTTACAACACAGTTGTGTATAAGCAGACCTCAACAACCCCAGTCCTTAGTGTAGCTTCCACACAATCTCGGCAAGGTGAGGTGGGGGCTTTCTGTTCACATAATTAACTAGGTAATAAATTCACTTCATCAACATTAAGTGGAGGCTTGATTACTATGGTAAAGCACTCAGCATTTTCACAAAACACAGTTTGCGTGGCTACCTGCACTGTCATTATGAACATAATTAACCACAACACTGTAGTCTGACAGCTTGGGCTAAGCTACAATTCATGTCGACATGACCAGTCATACTAAAGAAAGCACGGTCATACATTTTCTGTAGCCCAGTTCAAACATTTAAAATGAAAGACTTGTTATGACCGATGTATTTAATTTCCTCATTAAAGTAAATCTCCACTAGCGTTAGAGAGGCAAACGAACAGCAGACACCCAGAGGGGGAAAAAGGGTTTGTTCATCTGGACTCGTTTTATTGTTGTGCAAAATAGTATCATTTTCCACCTCTTTTTCACTATGTGAAACAGTGAATGTGGCATATTGAGGTTTGGTTGAAACTGATGAGAGGTGACAGCTTGGAGAGCAGAGGAGGCTCTGTAGAAGGCATACAGCACAGGAACAGTCATCTGAGACATGGCTCCAGGAGAGGAACACCTTCCCACCCTCCCTTTGCCTCACCCAGCCCACAGAGAGAGAGAGAGAGAGAGAGAGAGAGAGAGAGAGAGAGAGAGAGAGAGAGAGAGAGAGAGAGAGAGAGAGAGAGAGAGAGAGAGAGAGAGAGAGAGAGAGAGAGAGAGGCATGGAGAGAAAGGTCTGCCTACCCATGTCAGAGAAGCAAACTCGGTCTCAACCTTTAAGTCTTTACTGAAGACTCATCTCTTCAGTGGGTCATATGATTGAGTGTAGTCTGGCCCAGGAGTGGGAAGGTGAACGGAAAGGCTCTGGAGCAACGAACCGCCCTTGCTGTTTCTGCCTGGCCGGTTCCCCTCTTTCCACTGGGATTCTCTGCCTCTAACCCTATTACAGGGGCTGAGTCACTGGCTTACTGGGGCTCTCTCATGCCGTCCCTGCAGGGGAGCGTCACCTGAGTGGGTTGATTCACTGTTGTGGTCAGCCTGTCTGGGTTGGCGCCCCCCACTTGGGCTGTGCCGTGGCGGAGATCTTTGTGGGCTATACTCAGCCTTGTCTCAGGATGGTAAGTTGGTGGTTGAAGATATCCCTCTAGTGGTGTGGGGGCTGTGCTTTGGCAAAGTGGGTGGGGTTATATCCTTCCTGTTTGGCCCTGTCCGGGGGTGTCCTCGGATGGGGCCACAGTGTCTCCTGTCCCCTCCTGTCTCAGCCTCCAGTATTTATGCTGCAGTAGTTTGTGTCGGGGGGCTAGGGTCAGTTTGTTATATCTGGAGTAGCGGATGCGAGGTTGTAGCGGATGCGAGGTCTTGTAGCGGATGCGAGCTTCAACTGGAAGCCAGTGGAGAGAGCGGAGGAGCGGGGTGATGTGAGAGAACTTGGGAAGGTTGAACACCAGACGGGCTGCGGCGTTCTGGATGAGTTCTAGGGGTTTAATGGCACAGGCAGGGAGCCCAGCCAACAGCGAGTTGCAGTAATCCAGACGGGAGATGACAAGTGCCTGGATTAGGACCTGTGGGTACTGGTACAGAGTCAATGTGGAGGCTATATACAGGGTGTTACGGTACAGAGTCAATGTGGAGGTTATATACAGGGTGTTACGGTACAGAGTCAAAGTGGAGGCTATATACAGGGTGTTACGGTACCGAGTCAATGTGGAGGCTGTATACAGGGGGTACTGGTACAGAGTCAGTGTGGAGGCTATATACAGGGTGTACCGGTACAGAGTCAATGTAGAGGCTATATACAGGGGGTACTGGTACAGAGTCAATGTGGAGGCTATATACAGGGGGTACCGGTACAGAGTCAATGTGGAGGCTATATACAGGGGGTACTGGTACAGAGACAATGTAGAGGCTATATACAGGGGGTACCGGTACAGAGTCAATGGAGAGGCTATATACAGGGGGTACCGGTACAGAGTCAATGTAGAGGCTATATACAGGGGGTACCAGTACAGAGTCAATGTGGAGGCTATATACAGGGGGTACCGGTACAGAGTCAATGTAGAGGCTATATACAGGGGGTACCGGTACAGAGTCAATGTAGAGGCTATATACAGGGGGTACCAGTACAGAGTCAATGTGGAGGCTATATACAGGGGGTACCGGTACAGAGTCAATGTAGAGGCTATATACAGGGGGTACCGGTACAGAGTCAATGTAGAGGCTATATACAGGGGGTTCTGGTACAGAGTCAATGTAGAGGCTATATACAGGGGGTACCGGTACAGAGTCAATGTGGAGGCTATATACAGGGGGTACTGGTACAGAGACAATGTAGAGGCTATATACAGGGGGTACCGGTACAGAGTCTATGTAGAGGCTATATACAGGGGGTACCGGTACAGAGTCAATGTGGAGGCTATATACAGGGTGTTACGGTACAGAGTCAATGTGGAGGCTATATACAGGGGGTACCGGTACAGAGTCAATGTGGAGGCTATATACAGGGGGTACCGGTACAGAGTCAATGTGGAGGCTATATACAGGGGGTACCGGTACAGAGTCGATGTAGAGGCTATATACAGAGGGTACCGGTACAGAGTCAATGTAGAGGTTATATACAGGGGGTACCGGTACAGAGTCAATGTGGAGGCTATATACAGGGTGTTACGGTACAGAGTCAATGTGGAGGCTATATACAGGGTGTTACGGTACAGAGTCAATGTGGAGGCTATATACAGGGTGTTACGGTACAGAGTCAATGTGGAGGCTATATACAGGGCGTTACGGTACAGAGTCAATGTGGAGGCTATATACAGGGTATTACGGTACAGAGTCAATGTGGAGGCTATATACAGGGTGTTACGGTACAGAGTCAATGTGGAGGCTATATACAGGGTGTTACGGTACAGAGTCAATGTAGAGGCTATATACAGGGTATTACGGTACAGAGTCAATGTAGAGTCTATATACAGGGTATTACGGTACAGAGTCAATGTGGAGGCTATATACAGGGTATTACGGTACAGAGTCAATGTGGAGGCTATATACAGGGGGTACCGGTACAGAGTCAATGTGGAGAATATATACAGGGGGTACCGGTACAGAGTCAATGTGGAGGCTATATACAGGGGGTACCAGTACAGAGTCAATGTAGAGGCTATATACAGGGGGTACCGGTACAGAGTCAATGTGGAAGCTATATACAGGGGGTACCGGTACAGAGTCAATGTGGAGGCTATATACAGGGGGTACCGGTATAGAGTCAATGTGGAGGCTATATACAGGGGGTACCGGTACAGAGTCAATGTGGAGGCTATATACAGGGGGTACCGGTACAGAGTCCATGTGGAGGCTATATACAGGGGCACCGGTTAGTCGAAGTGATTGAGGTAATATGTCCATGTAGGTTGAGGTATAGCGACTATGCATAGATAATAAACAGAGAGTAGCAGCAGTGTAAAAATGGGGGTGGGTGGGGACAATGCAAATAGTCCAGGAAGCTATTTGATTAGAATCTAATCAAAGATGGAGGTCCTGATCAAGAAATATCCTGAATGTGCTACATTATATTCAATTCTGAATTTATCATTGTCAATTTTTATTGCAGCATGAGGTGAAACGGAGACGTAAACCCGAGGAGAACAAACGACGGAAACAAGCAGCAAGCGATTGAACGTGTACAAGGTCACTTTCATGTCTGTGTTCCAACAGCCGTCTTCAGGCAAGCGAAAATATGAATTAACGTCTATATGAATATCAATTACAAACATATATTGTATTCTCTGTACTATTTTTTAATAAACTGCTTATTGAAATGTAATTGTTTTGGTCAGGTTATTCAGGAAAGGTGAGCTGAGGCAGGTGAGGTTACAGGGTCTCCAGATCAGGCTACTGAGGCTCGGTGTCCTTTAGAAGATGGAAGAGGGAAGCATAGCAATAGGTAATGCGCTATGGATTCCAGCCTGGATTATTTCACTATAGCAGTGCTCTAAACAATCTTCTAAACATTAACATAGAGTATCGAATGGATGAATAGCGAATTCTGAAACAAAAAAATAAAAATGTTTATTACTTTTAAACAAAATGATGGTAACTAAGCTGTCCAACTACCACCTGAGCATTGAGGACTGAGTGCCGAATACCTTCCCCCTCCCACCGGAGAGCACTGGCCTAATTCTCACCGCCCTACCGGACCCCCCGGCCACAAACGGCAATGGCGTGACCGGGATTTGTACCCTGGTTATAGCAACACAGTTGCACTCTAAGGCAGGTCCCTAGACCATTGAGAGAATACAAGTTTAGCAACACGTTGTTTTCTCCTTACAGGCCACATCGGGTCACATGCTACAGTGAAAGACGGCATCAAGGAGCACATTGTATCTTTCCCAAGAACCCAGAACCACTGCTCTCGGATGAAGGGGGACGTACACAGAGAATACCTCAGCCCTGATCTGAATTTGTTGCGAATATGCCGACTCTACAAAGAGAAGAATACCACATCATCTGCAAAATTCTGGGTTTATAGGTACACTTTCAAACAGCAGAGTCTCAATTTCGGCCAACCCAGGAGTGACACCTGTGGCAAATGTGACGCATTCTTCAGGAGAAGAGGAAGATTGCAGTTGAAAGTGAGTTGCACCATCGAAAAGCCGAAAAGGTCACAGCTTGAAAGTGACTGAGTGAGTGGGCTAAAGCCAATGCTGACTGCCATGTCATTTCTGTGGATTTACAGGGGGTGATGTACACCCCTAATCTGACCCACTCCAATGTCTACTACCAGCGGCAGCTGTCAAATTGGAACCATTGCATCCAGGAACTTGGAAAAGAAGATCGTGCATTCATGTGTGTTTGGCATGAGGGGATTGCACACCGAGGGTCCGTTGAGGTGGCAAGCTGCATAATGAAGTGGGTGAAAACAAAATTCACGCCACTCACCAAACCAGAGTTGCGCAAGTTGATCATATTCAGTGACAGATGCTGTGGGCAGAATAACAACCGGCGGATGCTCAACTTGATGTCGATGCTCGTCTCTATGGGTTACTTCATCCAAGTTGAGCAGAGGTCCATGGTCTCTGGTCATTCTTTTCTTCCTTGTGATCGATCTTTTGCCACCATGGAGAAGAGGCGCAAGGTGTCAGTCCTTCATACACCTGATGATGTTTCAAAGATGACACTTGAAGCACAGCCAGCAAAACCATTCAAGGTGATGAGGATGCAATGTGAAGACTTCAGGCACCTCCCAGATTCTGTCCTCAAGCAACCAGCTGGACTACAGACCACCTCAGTGAGGTGGTTAAAAGTCACAGGTATTGCACAGAGAATAGTTTACTAACATCTCATCAACACGCAACATGTTGTTCTAACAATAAAATATCCTAATGCTTGACTGTGGAAGTTGTTTATTGATGTCAGGAACTTAAAATGTTTGTTCTAATTTCAGTTGAGGATCCTTGGAATCTGTACGCCAGACAAAGCCACAGTCAATTTGAGGGATGGAAATCGTGGCTGATCTCCTAAACCAAAACAAGGAGCAACACCTCAACCTCCCTATTTTGCAAGCCACTACTCTAGAGTACATAAGAGTCCTCTGCCCATCAAAACAACAAGTATCAAGATCTGATGACCTGCTCAACGACTTGCCAGCTGCTGCACGCTCTTTTTATGAATCACTGCAGAGTGAATAATTTGTTGTTAAACCAAGCTACATAATTAACCGTTTATTCTGTGAGTTTGTGATCCCCTGAACCTGGTATAGTATGTTGAATCTGAATACATTTCAGAAGACATGTCACCCCTATTATAGGAAATTAAATGTATAGTAAGTAGGTGTTTTCTATGTGAATCCATTTGTGTATGATTTGAACCAGCACAATATATATATATATAGTGGTCCTTCTGTGGCTCAGTTGGTAGAGCATGGTGCTTGTAACGCCAGGGTAGTGGGTTCGATTCCCGGGATCACCCATACGTAGAATGTATGCACACATGACTGTAAGTCGCTTTGGATAAAAGCGTCAGCTAAATGGCATATATTATTATTATATTATATTATTATTATTATATTGAATTAATTTAATTTTAAGATGTTATTCCTAGTGTAGAAAATGTTATGTACAATGTGTTGTGTTGATAATTATTTTGTGTGTGTGATCATTTGGACCTTTTTTAATCTGAATGAATTGAAAACAAATAAATCGTCCCATACAGTATGTGAGTATTCAGTTGATCTTCATTCCCTTATTTAATTCATTACAATATACACTATGTCTCTCTGGCACCACATTTAGCATGAACTCTAAGCAGTTAATACTTATTTACTGCTGTCACCTCAGTGCAGAAGGACATGTCTTGCCTTCAGCATGGGTTTAACGCAATTCAAAACCTAATTGCTGATCATAGTGTTAAACGCGAAGAGAATGGTTTTCTGAACGTTTTGTAATATTGACCTTTGGGACCTGCATAATGGACATGCATATTGGCACATCACATTGATCCATATTTGATATGTACAAGTTGTGCTTGTTTTGATTTAATGAATTTAATTAATTGTATTCTATTTTTGTAGTTATTCTATGGTATGTTCACATTGAGGGTTTCATTTTAAATGAGACCAAGATTTCACGACTCAACTTTTAACAAAAGTCATCAGTGCTAAAGTTGATAGACCACCTTTAAAATGAACCTCCATACAAATGAATTTACTACATATTGCATTTAAGTTATTTACATGAAGGGCCTCTGTACTTGAAAGTACTTAAAACATCATATCAAGTGTTAAAAAAGGACATCTTACAAGAGTCGTGCAAAATGTCACATATACTGTTCTCCCACAAACTGAAATCATCACTGGAGATATACTGTTCTCCCACAAACTGAAATCATCACTGGAGATATACTGTTCTCCCACAAACTGAAATCATCACTGGAGATATACTGTTCTCCCACAAACTGAAATAATCACTGGAGATATACTGTTCTTCCACAAACTGAAATCATCACTGGAGATATACTGTTCTCCCACAAACTGAAATCATCACTGGAGATATACTGTTCTCCCACAAACTGAAATAATCACTGGAGATATACTGTTCTTCCACAAACTGAAATCATCACTGGAGATATACTGTTCTTCCACAAACTGAAATCATCACTGGAGATATACTGTTCTTCCACAAACTGAGATCATCACTGGAGATATACTGTTCTTCCACAAACTGAAATCATCACTGGAGATATACTGTTCTTCCACAAACTGAAATCATCACTGGAGATATACTGTTCTTCCACAAACTGAAATCATCACTGGAGATATACTGTTCTTCCACAAACTGAAATAATCACTGGAGATATCCTGTTCTTCCACAAACTGAAATAATCACTGGAGATATACTGTTCTCCCACAAACTGAAATAATCACTGGAGATATACTGTTCTCCCACAAACTGAAATAATCACTGGAGATATACTGTTCTCCCACAAACTGAAATCATCACTGGAGATATACTGTTCTCCCACAAACTGAAATAATCACTGGAGATATACTGTTCTCCCACAAACTGAAATAATCACTGGAGATATACTGTTCTCCCACAAACTGAAATCATCACTGGAGATATACTGTTCTCCCACAAACTGAAATCATCACTGGAGATATCCTGTTCTCCCACAAACTGAAATCATCACTGGAGATATACTGTTCTCCCACAAACTGAAATAATCACTGGAGATATACTGTTCTTCCACAAACTGAAATCATCACTGGAGATATACTGTTCTTCCACAAACTGAAATCATCACTGGAGATATACTGTTCTCCCACAAACTGAAATAATCACTGGAGATATACTGTTCTCCCACAAACTGAAATCATCACTGGAGATATACTGTTCTCCCACAAACTGAGATCATCACTGGAGATATACTGTTCTCCCACAAACTGAAATCATCACTGGAGATATACTGTTCTCCCACAAACTGAAATCATCACTGGAGATATACTGTTCTTCCACAAACTGAAATCATCACTGGAGATATCCTGTTCTTCCACAAACTGAAAATGAAAACGGCAATAAAAAAAAGCATTTTTTGAAATAACAAAAAAATATCAATAGTTGTTGGAAGATATGGGTATGGTGAATTATTTGTCAACCATAAAACACCTAATGTGGTACACACAATTAATAATATAAAAATAACTGATTATCTTAAAATGGAAGAATTGTCACATATATGGTTCTTCGTCTGTATGATTCAGATGTTCCGGAGTCTTATGGCTTGGGGATAGAAGGTGTTCCGGAGTCTTATGGCTTGGGGATAGAAGGTGTTCAGGATTCTTAAGGCTGGGGGATAGAATGTGTTCCGGAGTCTTATGGCTTGGGGATAGAAGGTGTTCAGGATTCTTAAGGCTGGGGGATAGAATGTGTTCCGGAGTCTTATGGCTTGGGGATAGAAGGTGTTCCGGAGTCTTATGGCTTGGGGATAGAAGGTGTTCAGGAGTCTTATGGCTGGGGGATAGAAGGTGTTCAGGAGTCTTATGGCTGGGGGATAGAAGGTGTTCAGGAGTCTTATGGCTTGGGGATAGAAGGTGTTCCGGAGTATTATGGCTGGGAATAGAAGGTGTTCAGGAGTCTTATTGCTTGGGGATAGAAGGTGTTCAGGAGTCTTATTGCTTGGGGATAGAAGGTGTTCAGGAGTCTTATGGCTTGGGGATAGAAGGTGTTCCGGAGTCGTATGGCTTGGGGATAGAAGGTGTTCCGGAGTCTTATGGCTTGGGGATAGAAGGTGTTCCGGAGTCTTATGGCTTGGGGATAGAAGGTGTTCAGGATTCTTATGGCTCGGGGATAGAAGGTGTTCCGGAATCTTATGGCTGGGGGAAAGAAGCTATTAGGGAACCATTTGGACCTAGACTTGGCGCTCCGGTCCCACTTGCCGTGTGGTAGCAGAGAGAACAGTCAATGGCTAGGGTGGCTGGAGTCCTTGGCAAATTTTAGGGCCTTCCTCTGACACCGCCTGGTATAGAGGTCCTGGATAGCAGGTAGCTTGGCCCCAGCGATGTACTGGGCCTTACGCACCTCTGTAGTGCCTTGTGGTCGAGGGAGATTAGTTGTAGTACCGTCAGGATGCTCTCAATGGTGCAGCTGTAAAACTTTTTGAGGATCTGAGGACCCATGCCAAATCTTTTCAGTTTCCTGAGGGGGAATAGGCGTTGTCGTTCCCTCTTCACAACTGCCTTGGTGAGAATGGACCATGATAGTTTGTTGATGATGTGGATACCAAGGAACTTGAATCTCTCAACCTGCTCCACTATAACACCGTTGATGAGAATGGGGGCGTGCTCGGTCCTCCTTCTCCTGTAGTCCACAATCATCTCCTTTTTCTTGATCACGATGAGGGAGAGGTTGTTGGGGAACAGGCCCACCACTGTTGTGTTGTCGGCAAACTTAATGATGGTGTTGGAGTCGTGCTTGGCCATGCAGTCATGGGTGAACAGGGAGTACAGGAGAGGGCTTGTACTCCTATACACTTCCTGCATCTGTGTCTGTGTTCCTGTACTCCTTCCTGTCTGTGTTACTGTACTCCTTCCTGCTGTGTTCATGTACTCCTTCCTGTCTGTGTTCCTGTACTCCTTCCTGTCTGTGTTCTTGTATTCCTTCCTGTCTGTGTTCCTGTCTGTGTTCCTGTACTCCTTAATGTCACTGTTCCTGTACTCCTTCCTGTCTGTGTTCCTGTACTCCTTCCTGCTGTGTTCCTGTACTCCTTCCTGTCTGTGTTCCTGTACTCCTTCATGTCACTGTTCCTGTATGTGTTCCTGTACTCCTTCCTGTCTGTGTTCCTGTACTCCTTCCTGTCTGTGTTCATGTACTCCTTCCTGTCTCTGTTCCTGTACTCCTTCCTGTCTGTGTTCCTGTACTCCTTCCTGTCTGTGTTCCTGTACTCCTTCCTGTCTCTGTTCCTGTACTCCTTCCTGTCTCTGGTCCTGTACTCCTTCCTGTTTGTGTTCCTGTACTCCTTCCTGTTTGTGTTCCTGTACTCTCTCACCCCCCATCTCTCTCTCTCTCTCTCTCTCTCTCTCTCTCTCTCTCTCTCTCTCTCTCCTCCCCCCTTTCTCTCTCCCTCCCTCTCTCTCTCTCACTCTCTCTCTCTCCCCCTCTCTCCCCTCTCATTCTTTCTCTCCTTCCCTCTCTCCCCCTCTCTCTCTCTCCCTCCCCTTTCTCTCTCTCTACCCCCTCTCTCTCTCCCTCCCCCTTTCTTTCTCTCTCTCCCTCCCTCTCTCTCTCTCTCCCTATCTCTCTCCCCCTCTCTCTCTCCGTCTCCCTCTCTCATTCTTTCGCTCCTTTCTTCCCTCTCTCTCTCACTCTCCCCCCCTCTCTCTCACTCTCCCCCTACCCCTCCCCTTTCTCTCTCTCTCTCTCTCTCTCTCTCTCTCTCTCTCTCTCTCTCTCTCTCTCTCTCTCTCTCTCTCTCTCTCTCTCTCTCTCTCCCCTTTCTCCCTCTCTCATTCTTTCTCTCCTTCCCTCTCTCCCCCTCTCTCTCTCTCCCTCCCCTCTCTCTCTCTCTACCCCCTCTCTCTCTCCCTCCCCTTTCTCTCTCTCTCTCTCTCCTCTCTCTCTCTCTCTCTCTCTCTCTCTCTCTGTCTCCCTCTCTCATTCTTTCGCTCCTTTCTTCCTTCTCTCTCTCTCTCTCTCCCCCCTTTCTCCCTCTCTCATTCTTTCTCTCCTTCCCTCTCTCCCCTCTCTCTCTCTCTCCCTCCCCTTTCTCTCTCTACCCCCTCTCTCTCTCCCTCCCCCTTTCTTTCTCTCTCTCTCTCCCTCCCCCTCCCTCTCTCTCTCTCTCCCCTCCTCTCTCTGTCTCCCTCTCTCATTCTTTCGCTCCTTTCTTCCTTCTCTCTCTCTCTCTCCCCCATCTCTCTCTCTCTCTCTCTCTCCCTCCACCCTCTCTCCCTCCACCCTCCCCTCTCTCTCTCTCTCTCTCTCTCTCTCTCTCTCTCTCTCTCTCTCTCTCTCTCTCTCCCCCTCTCTCTCTCTGTCTCCCTCTCTCATCTTTCTCTCCTTCCTTCCCTCTCTCTCTCCCCCTCTCTCTCTCTCTCTCCCTCCCCTCTCTCTCTCTCTCTCTCTCTCTCTCTCTCCCTCTCTCTCTCTCTCTCTCTCTCTCTCTCTCTCTCTCTCTCTCTCTCTCTCTCTCTCCCTCCCCCTTTCTGTCTCTCTCTCTCTCCGCCCCTCTCTCTCACTCTCCCTCCCCCATCTCTCTCTCTCTCCCTCCCCCTTTATCTCTCTCTCTCCCTCTCCCTCTCCCTCCCCCCTTTCTCTCTGTCTCCCTCTCTCATTCTTTATCTCCTTCCTTCCCTCTCTCTCTCTCTCTCCCACCCTCTCCCTCCCTCTCCCTCCCTCTCTCCCCCTCTCTCTCTCTCTCTCCCTCCCCTCTCTCTCTCTCTCTCTCTCTCTCTCTCTCTCTCTCTCTCTCTCTCTCCCTCTCTCATTCTTTATCTCCTTCCTTCCCTCTCTCTCTTTCCCCCTCTCTCTCACTCTCCCTCTTCCTCTCCCTCTCCCTCTCCCTCTCCCCCTCTCTCTCTCTCCCGCCCCCTTTCTCTCTCTCTCTCCCTCTCTCGCTCTCACTCTCCCCCTCTCTCTCTCTCAAGCTAGCCAGGTTAATAATAGTTCATGTGGAGACAAAGTAGGGTTGATAATATGTTGCATGGCTAGTTTGTCTGTTTCTATGTGTTTTGGCCTGATATGTTTCTCAATCAGGGGCAGGTGTTTGTCGTTGTCTCTGATTGGGAACCATATTTAGGTAGCCTGTTTTGTATTGTGGTTCGTGGGTTATTGTCTATGTGTAGTTGTCTGCACTCGTTAGTCACGTTTGGTTTGTTGTTGTTGTTGTTGTTGTTGTTGTTGTTGTTGTTGTTGTTGTTGTTGTTGTTGTTTAGGTGTTCTCCGTGTTCGTCCCTCAATAAAATTATGTATTCTAATCACGCTGTGCTTTGGTCTTCCCTTTATGATGATTGTGACAGTGACTACTCATCTGGGGATGAGTAGCAGGCAGTTGAATTTGGGCATGCATTTCATCTGGATGTGAAAATACTGCCCCCTGTCATCTAGAAGTTTTAAAAATGTATGGCAATTTAGCTAGCTTGCTGTTGCTAGCTAATTTGTCCTATTTAGCTAGCTTGCTGTTGCTAGCTAATTTGTCCTATTTAGCTAGCTAGCTATGGCAAGCTAATTTGTCCTATTTAGCTAGCTAGCTATGGCAAGCTAATTTGTCCTATTTAGCTAGCTAGCTATGGCAAGCTAATTTGTCCTATTTAGCTAGTTAGCTTGCTGTTGCTAGCTAATTTGTCCTATTTAGCTAGTTAGCTTGCTGTTGCTAGCTAATTTGTCCTATTTAGCTAGCTTGCTGTTGCTAGCTAATTTGTCATATTTAGCTAGCTTGCTGTTGCTAACTAATTTGTCCTATTTAGCTAGCTTGCTGTTGCTAACTAATTTGTCCTATTTAGCTAGCTAGCTATGGCAAGCTAATTTGTCCTGGGATATAAACATTGAGTTGTTATTTTACCTGAAATAATATAATAATAATAATAATAATAATATAAATAATATAATAATAATAATAATAATAATAATAATAATAAATAATAATAATAATAAATAATAATATAATAATAATAATAATAAATAATAATAATAATAATAATATATGCCATTTAGCTGACGCTTTTATCCAAAGCGACTTACAGTCATGTGTGCATACATTCTACGTATGGGTGGTCCCGGGAATCGAACCCACTACCCTGGCGTTACAAGCCCCATGCTCTACCAACTGAGCCACAGAAATGCACAGAAATGCACAAGGTCCTCTACTCTGACAATTAATCCACAAATAAAGCGGTCAACCAAATCGTTTCTAGTCGTCTCTCCTCCTTCCAGGCTTTTTCCTCTCTTGACTTTATATTGCAATTGGCAACTTTCATAAATTAGGTGCATTACCGCCACTTACCTCGTTCGCCTTTCAGTCACCCACGTGGGTATAACCAATGAGGAGATGGCACGTGGGTACCTGCTTCTATGAACCAATGAGTCTTTGGGAGAGTCAGGACTTGCAGCGCGATCTGCTTCAGAAAGAGAACTGATTTGTATTTTCGCCCTTAGCAACGCAGCTGCTCGTTGGCGTGCGCCGGCAGTGTGGGTGCAATAATTGAATAACATACATTTCTAAATATATTTTGCAACGGTGTGGTCAGCCTGTGAGTGGTGACATGAGACACTTAGGCTCAATCCCATTACCCCCCACCCCAACTACGTTACTTTAGCTGCAATCAAATATTTTCAATCTCTAACATTACTACAATAAAGAACAATGCCAAGTCAGCATTATATATTTAAAAAAATAATTAACAGTGAGTCAAGGTTACAAAATTGTTTATTCAATTTGCAATAATGTTAAAACCTTTAGCTAGATTCTTTACATCCTCTTAGATTCACTAGATGACAGCCTGATTTGCTCAGTTGACGTGGTTGGCTACATTTGTCCTGCAGGGATTGAAGAGGGTAGGGTCTGGCATCATGCATACAGGCCTTGGCCAGTTTGTGTGCACCTGGGAATTGGACACGATCCAAGAGGAACTGATATTTATATGATGTGATTGTTCAGGAGACTCTCCAATGACATCATGAGAAGTGTTCGTCACTTTCCCTTCCACTTGTGAAGGTTTAGTAATGAAGGCTTTGGTATCCCATAGGCTGACGCTATGAAGGGGTCTACCACATTGGCAGCTAGCAGGTTTAGGTGGAGCCAGCACAGCTTGACTCGGGGCGAGTTGTGGTTGACCTGGAGATAGTGGTGGTTGACCTGGGGCAAGCTGTGGTTGACCTGGGGCTAGCTGTGGTTGACCTGGAGCTAGCTGTGGTTGACCTGGGGATAGTGGTGGTTGACCTGGGGCTAGCTGTGGTTGACCTGGGGATAGTGGTGGTTGACCTGGGGATAGTGGTGGTTGACCTGGGGATAGTGGTGGTTGACCTGGGGATAGTTGAATCAGGTGTGATAGTTCAACCATTGACAAGGTGAATCAGGTGTGATAGTTCAGCCATTGACAAGGTGAATCAGGTGAGTTCAGTCATTGACAAGGTGCATTAGCGTAGCCTCTTCTGTAGCCTGTCAACTATGTGTCTGTCTATCCCTGTTCTCTCCTCTCTGCACAGACCATACAAACCCTCCACACCGCTTGGCCGCGGCCACCCTAATCTGGTGGTCCCAGCGCGCACGACCCACGTGGAGTTCCAGGTCTCCGGTAGCCTCTGGAACTGCCGATCTGCAGCAAACAAGGCAGAGTTCATCTCAGCCTATGCCTCCCTCCAGTCCCTCGACTTCTTGGCACTGACGGAAACATGGATCACCACAGATAACACTGCTACTCCTACTGCTCTCTCTTCGTCCGCCCACGTGTTCTCGCACACCCCGAGAGCTTCTGGTCAGCGGGGTGGTGGCACCGGGATCCTCATCTCTCCCAAGTGGTCATTCTCTCTTTCTCCCCTTACCCATCTGTCTATCGCCTCCTTTGAATTCCATGCTGTCACAGTTACCAGCCCTTTCAAGCTTAACATCCTTATCATTTATCGCCCTCCAGGTCCCCTCGGAGAGTTCATCAATGAGCTTGATGCCTTGATAAGCTCCTTTCCTGAGGACGGCTCACCTCTCACAGTTCTGGGCGACTTTAACCTCCCCACGTCTACCTTTGACTCATTCCTCTCTGCCTCCTTCTTTCCACTCCTCTCCTCTTTTGACCTCACCCTCTCACCTTCCCCCTACTCACAAGGCAGGCAATACGCTCGACCTCATCTTTACTAGATGCTGTTCTTCCACTAACCTCATTGCAACTCCCTCCAAGTCTCCGACCACTACCTTGTATCCTTTTCCCTCTCGATCTCATCCAACACTTCCCACACTGCCCCTACTCGGATGGTATCGCGCCGTCCCAACCTTCGCTCTCTCTCCCCCGCTACTCTCTCCTCTTCCATCCTATCATCTCTTCCCTCTGCTCAAACCTTCTCCAACCTATCTCCTGATTCTGCCTCCTCAACCCTCCTCTCCTCCCTTTCTGCATCCTTTGACTCTCTATGTCCCCTATCCTCCAGGCCGGCTCGGTCCTCCCCTCCCGCTCCGTGGCTCGACGACTCATTGCGAGCTCACAGAACAGGGCTCCGGGCAGCCGAGCGGAAATGGAGGAAAACTCGCCTCCTGCGGACCTGGCATCCTTTCACTCCCTCCTCTCTACATTTTCCTCCTCTGTCTCTGCTGCTAAAGCCACTTTCTACCACTCTAAATTCCAAGCATCTGCCTCTAACCCTAGGAAGCTCTTTGCCACCTTCTCCTCCCTCCTGAATCCTCCTCCCCCTCCTCCTCTCTGCAGATGACTTCGTCAACCATTTTGAAAAGAAGGTCGACGACATCCGATCCTCGTTTGCTAAGTCAAACGACACCGCTGGTTCTGCTCACACTGCCCTACCCTGTGCTCTGACCTCTTTCTCCCCTCTCTCTCCAGATGAAATCTCGCGTCTTGTGACAGCCGGCCGCCCAACAACCTGCCCGCTTGACCCTATCCCCTCCTCTCTTCTCCAGACCATTTCCGGAGACCTTCTCCCTTACCTCACCTCGCTCATCAACTCATCCCTGACCGCTGGCTACGTCCCTTCCGTCTTCAAGAGAGCGAGAGTTGCACCCCTTCTGAAAAAACCTACACTCGATCCCTCCGATGTCAACAACTACAGACCAGTATCCCTTCTTTCTTTTCTCTCCAAAACTCTTGAACGTGCCGTCCTTGGCCAGCTCTCCCGCTATCTCTCTCAGAATGACTTTCTTGATCCAAATCAGTCAGGTTTCAAGACTAGTCATTCAACTGAGACTGCTCTTCTCTGTATCACGGAGGCGCTCCGCACTGCTAAAGCTAACTCTCTCTCCTCTGCTCTCATCCTTCTAGACCTATCGGCTGTCTTCGATACTGTGAACCATCAGATCCTCCTCTCCACCCTCTCCGAGTTGGGCATCTCCGGCGCGGCCCACGCTTGGATTGCGTCCTACCTGACAGGTCGCTCCTACCAGGTGGCGTGGCGAGAATCTGTCTCCTCACCACGCGCTCTCACCACTGGTGTCCCCCAGGGCTCTGTTCTAGGCCCTCTCCTATTCTCGCTATACACCAAGTCACTTGGCTCTGTCATAACCTCACATGGTCTCTCCTATCATTGCTATGCAGACGACACACAATTAATCTTCTCCTTTCCCCCTTCTGATGACCAGGTGGCGAATCGCATCTCTGCATGCCTGGCAGACATATCAGTGTGGATGACGGATCACCACCTCAAGCTGAACCTCGGCAAGATGGAGCTGCTCTTCCTCCCGGGAAGGACTGCCCGTTCCATGATCTCGCCATCACGGTTGACAACTCCATTGTGTCCTCCTCCCAGAGCGCTAAGAACCTTGGCGTGATCCTGGACAACACCCTGTCGTTCTCAACTAACATCAAGGCGGTGGCCCGTTCCTGTAGGTTCATTCTCTACAACATCCACAGAGTACGACCCTGCCTCACACAGGAAGCGGCGCAGGTCCTAATCCAGGCACTTGTCATCTCCCGTCTGGATTACTGCAACTCGCTGTTGGCTGGGCTCCCTGCCTGTGCCATTAAACCCCTACAACTCATCCAGAACGCCGCAGCCCGTCTGGTGTTCAACCTTCCCAAGTTCTCTCACGTCACCCCGCTCCTCCTTGTGGTCCTTCTGTAGCTCAGTTGGTAGAGCATGGCGCTTGTAACGCCAGGGTAGTGGGTTCGATCCCCGGGACCACCCATACGTAGATGACTGTAAGTCGCTTTGGATAAAAGCGTCTGCTAAATGGCATATTATATTATATTATATTATATTATTATATATTATATCCTCCGGTCTCTCCACTGGCTTCCAGTTGAAGCTTGCATCCGCTACAAGACCATGGTGCTTGCCTACGGAGCTGTGAGGGGAACGGCACCTCAGTACCTCCAGGCTCTGATCAGGCCCTACACCCAAACAAGGGCACTGCGTTCATCCACCTCTGGCCTGCTCGCCTCCCTACCACTGAGGAAGTACAGTTCCCGCTCAGCCCAGTCAAAACTGTTCGCTGCTCTGGCCCCCCAATGGTGGAACAAACTCCCTCACGACGCCAGGACAGCAGAGTCAATCACCACCTTCCGGAGACACCTGAAACCCCACCTCTTTAAGGAATACCTAGGATAGGATAAGTAATCCTTCTCACCCCCCCCCCCTTTTAAGATTTAGATGCACTATTGTAAAGTGACTGTTCCACTGGATGTCATAAGGTGAATGCACCAATTTGTAAGTCGCTCTGGATAAGAGCGTCTGCTAAATGACTTAAATGTAAATGTAATGTAAGCTGTACACTCACTACTTTACATTGTAGCAAAGTGTAATTTCTTCAGTGTTGTCACATGAAAAAATATACTCAAATATTTACAAAAATGTGAGGGCTGTACTCACTTTTGTGATATACTGTATTTCCCTCAGATTACACAGATCCACAAAGAATCCCATATCTCCCGTGTGAAACGGCACGACGAACAAACACCATAAAAAACCCATATTTATGTTTACCCCCGTTTCTACATGAACCATTTGCACATCGTTGCAACATTATTATTTTGGAACTTCTGTGAGTGTAATGTATGAGAGAGAGAGAGAGAGGGAGAGAGAGAGAGAGAGAGAGAGAGAGAGAGAGAGAGAGAGAGAGAGCATAGAGAGAGAGAGAGAGAGAGAGACAGAGAGAGAGAGAGAGGCATAGAGAGAGAGGCATAGAGAGAGAGAGAGAGAGAGAGAGAGAGAGAGAGAGAGAGAGAGAGAGAGAGAGAGAGAGAGAGAGAGAGAGAGAGGCATAGAGAGAGAGAGCGAGAGAGAGAGAGAGAGAGAGAGAGAGAGAGAGAGAGAGAGAGAGAGAGAGAGGCATAGAGAGAGAGAGCGAGAGAGAGAGAGAGAGAGAGGCATAGAGAGAGAGAGCGAGAG
The DNA here is from genome assembly GCF_023373465.1 of Oncorhynchus keta. NCBI lineage: Eukaryota > Metazoa > Chordata > Actinopteri > Salmoniformes > Salmonidae > Oncorhynchus > Oncorhynchus keta. The sequence goes on from NC_068437.1 coordinate 62,174,497, forward strand.
AGAGAGAGAGAGAGAGAGACTACAGTAGGTGCCTCCTGCACTGTCTGCGAGAAAAGAGTACTGAAGCACGCGCTCTCTCGCGGAGCAACAAGACAAAACCCGGAATCTTCTGACTGCAGGAGGTCTAATAATCATCAGAACCAACGCCACCAAGCAGCCCAGGAGTGAATTTATAGCCATGTATCTGAATAGGGAAGAGGACAATAGCAAAGGTAAGATTTATTTATTTGATTTATTTTAAGAATTTCCTCACTCTTTGCGAAGAACACCTGTTTTTTTTTTGTTGTCAGTTTCAAGATGTGTATTTGCAAACGGGGGACGTGGACTCTGTCTCAGGATTATTCTAATCGCTGTTATGTATTAGGGATAACTTTAGTGTTATTGTCCCGGGCATCTGTAGAGCATCTTCTAGACTACAACCTATTGTAATGTATAGCCTATTAATGAGACATCCTGATGTTGATGTGTGTCATTGTGGGGCTATGGACTCGTGTCAATGGCATTTATTATTTCAGATATCACGTTATTTATAGTTTACCTAACCTTCCGTTCATCTTCTGTGCAATGCTTTCTGAATCTGAATGCTAATAGCCACTTGTTGTTCTGCTTTGTGATCCTTTGGTATTTTATTCTATTCACTTGTAAAGGACAACAAAACAACAAGGTCAATGATGACCACGTTTCTCTGTGTGTAGGAGCCTCTTCTCTCCGAGGCATGTTTATGAAAGAGGAAGAGGAAGTGAAGAAGATGGGAAAGAACGAGAGAAAGCGGCGTTTACTAGGAGTCATCTTTCCCGCTTGTTTTTTTTTTGAGGCGTGATTTGCGTGAATTGTCCAGTGTAAATATTCGCTGGGAGTCCGGGAACCGGTTTTACACTCAGCACCTAGACAAGACCTGCAGGTCTATACTGTAGTCGCTTATAATAACACATGCTGTTAGCGGACGGCGAGGGAAGGAGAGAAAGAACAGAAGAAGGGAAGGGAGGGAGAGGTAAAGAGAGAGAGGTAGAGAGAGAGAGAGAGAGGTAAAGAGAGAGAGAGGTAGAGAGAGAGAGAGAGAGAGAGAGAGAGAGAGAAAGAGAGAGTAAAGAGAGAGAGAGGTAGAAGAGAGAGAGAGGTAAAGAGAGAGAGAGGTAGAGAGAGAGAGAGAGAGAGAGAGAGAGAGGTAGAGAGAGAGAGAGAGAGGTAAAGAGAGAGAGAGGTAGAGAGAGAGAGGTAGAGAGAGAGAGAGAGAGAGAGAGAGAGAGAGAGAGAGAGAGTAGAGAGAGAGAGAGGTAGAGAGAGAGAGAGTAGAGAGAGAGAGAGAGAGAGAGAGAGAGAGGTAGAGAGAGAGAGAGAGAGAGAGAGAGTAGAGAGAGAGAGAGAGAGAGAGAGAGAGAGAGAGAGAGGTAGAGGGGGAGAGACAGGTAGAGGTAGGTAGAGAGAGAGACAGGGAGAGACAGGTAGAGGTAGGTAGAGAGAGAGAGAGAGAAAGAGAGAGAGAGAGAGAGAGAGAGAGAGAGAGAGAGAGAGAGAGAGAGAGAGAGAGAGAGAGAGACAGAGAGAGAGAAAGAGAGAGAGAGAGAGAGAGAGAGAGAGAGAGAGAGAGAGAGAGAGAGAGAGAGAGTGAGAGAGAGAGAGAGATGGGAAAGGAGGAGAGGCAGTTTTTGTTAATTTCCTTTTGATGTGAGATAATGGTCTGGTGCTCTGGGACTGATATTCCCAACCTAACCTGGATATGCCAAATGATGCCGGGCTGTGCACATTCACAATGTCATTGTGAATGTGCATTGTGTTCGGCTGTTACATTTAGCCAGTACAATGTCATGGAACAAATAGAGACTGAAGCAGCTTTATGGACGAGGACTAGCAGGCAAAGAATGAGGCAGAGGTGTTACCTTCTGGAATATTCCACGACTACTCAGCCCTATTGTCACCCGTCTGCACAGACGCTACTTGCTGCCTCTGTGGCCGTTGGATTGGAAGGTTGTTCCTGGTGGATCGTAACAGTCACAGCGGGAGGTTCCCTTAGCGTTAGCCCGGTACCATGCGCTGTTTTTATAATTCACCACATGTCTCATGGTGGGGTACTAGAGGAGGGAGGGAGGGAGGGAGGGAGGGAGGGAGGGAGGGAGGGAGGGAGGGAGGGAGGGAGGGAGGGAGGGAGGGAGAGAGAGAGAGAGACAGAGAGAGAGAGATGCAAGGAGAGAGAGGCAAGGAGAGAGAGAGAGAATATAATATAATTCACCACATGTCTCATGGTGGGGTACCAGAGGAGGGAGGGAGGGAGAGAGAGAGAGAGAGAGAGAGAGAGAGAGAGAGAGAGAGAGAGAGAGAGAGAGGGAGAGGGAGAGAGAGGGGAGACAGACACACACAGAGGCACACTCTCTCTCTCTCTCTTACCTCCCTCTCTCTTCTCTCTCTCTGTCTCTCTCCCTCTCTCTCTCTCTCTCTCTCTCTCTCTCTCTCTCTCTCTCTCTCTCTCTACCTCCCTCCCTCTCTCCTCTCTCTCTCTCTCTCTCAATTCAATTCAATTCAATACAATTCAAGGGCTTTATTGGCATGGGAAACATCTGTTAACATTGCCAAAGCAAGTGAGGTAGTCAACATACAAAGTGAATATATAAAGTGAAAAACAACAAAAATGAACAGTAAACATTACACATACAGAAGTTTCAAAACAGTAAAGACATTACAAATGTCATATTATATATATATATATACAATGTACAAATAGTTAAAGGACACAAGATAAAATAAATAAGCATAAATATGGGTTGTATTTACAATGGTGTTTGTTCTTCACTGGTTGCCCTTTTCTCGTGGCAACGGGTCACAAATCTTGCTGCTGTGATGGCACACTGTGGAATTTCACCCAGTAGATATGGGAGTTTTTCAAAATTGGATTTGTTTTCAAATTCTTTGTGATCTGGGGGAAATATGTATCTCTAATATGGTCATACATTGGGCAGGAGGTTAGGAAGTGCAGCTCAGTTTCCACCTCATTTTGTGGGCAGTGAGCACATAGCCTGTCTTCTCTTGAGAGCCATGTCTGCCTACGGCGGCCTTTCTCAATAGCAAGGCTATGCTCACTGAGTCTGTACATAGTCAAAGCTTTCCTTAATTTTGGGTCAGTCACAGTGGTCAGGTATTCTGCCGCTGTGTACTCTCTGTGTAGGGCCAAATAGCATTCTAGTTTGCTCTGTTTTTTTGTTAATTCTTTCCAATGTGTTAAGTAATTATCTTTTTGTTTTCTCATGATTTGGTTGGGTCTAATTGTGCTGTTGTCCTGGGGCTCTGTAGGGTGTGTTTGTGTTTGTGAACAGAGCCCCAGGACCAGCTTGCTTCTCTTCTCCAGGTTCATCTCTCTGTAGGTGATGGCTTTGTTATGGAAGGTTTGTGAATCGCTTCCTTTTAGGTGGTTGTAGAATTTAATGGCTCTTTTCTGGATTTTGATAATTAGTGGGTATCGGCCTAATTCTGCTCTGCATGCATTATTTGGTGTTTTACGTTGTACACAGAGGATATTTTTGCAGAATTCTGCGTGCAGAGTCTCAATTTGGTGTTTGTCCCATTTTGTGAAGTCTTGGTTGGTGAGCGGACCCCAGACCTCACAACCATAAAGGGCAATGGGCTCTATGACTGATTCAAGTATTTTTTAGCCAAATCCTAATTGGTATGTTGAAATTTATTTTTCTTTTGATGGCATAGAATGCCCTTCTTGCCTTGTCTCTCAGATGGTTCACAGCTTTGTGGAAGTTACCTGTGGCGCTGATGTTTAGGCCAAGGTATGTATAGTTTTGTGTGTGCTCTAGGGCAACAGTGTCTAGATGGAATTTGTATTTGTGGTCCTGGTGACTGGACCTTTTTTGGAAAACCATTATTTTGGTCTTACTGAGATTTACTGTCAGGGCCCAGGTCTGGCAGAATCTGTGCATAAGATCTAGGTGCTGCTGTAGGCCCTCCTTGGTTGGTGACAGAAGCACCAGATCATCAGCAAACAGCAGACATTTGACTTCGGATTCTAGCAGGGGGAGGCCGGGTGCTGCAGACTTTTCTAGTGCCCGCGCCAATTCGTTGATATATATGTTGAAGAGGGTAGGGCTTAAGCTGCATCCCTGTCTAACCCCACGACCCTGTGTGAAGAAATGTGTGTTTTTTGCCAATTTTAACCGCACACTTGTTGTTTGTGTACATGGATTTTATAATGTCATATGTTTTACCCCCAACACCACTTTCCATCAGTTTGTATAGCAGACCCTCATGCCAGATTGAGTCGAAGGCTTTTTTGAAATCAACAAAGCATGAGAAGACTTTGCCTTTGTTTTGGTTTGTTTGGTTGTCAATTAGGGTGTGCAGGGTGAATACATGGTCTGTTGTACAGTAATTTGGTAAAAAGCCAATTTGACATTTGCTCAGTACATTGTTTTCATTGAGGAAATGTACGAGTCTGCTGTTAATAATAATGCAGAGGATTTTCCCAAGGTTACTGTTGACACATATTCCACAGTAGTTATTGGGGTCAAATTTGTCTCCACTTTTGTGGATTGGGGTGATCAGTCCTTGGTTCCAAATATTGGGGAAGATGCCAGAGCTAAGTATGATGTTAAAGAGTTTTAGTATAGCCAATTGGAATTTGTTGTCTGTATATTTGATCATTTCATTGAGGATACCATCGACACCACAGGCCTTTTTGGGTTGGAGGGTTTTTATTTTGTCCTGTAACTCATTCAATGTAATTGGAGAATCCAGTGGGTTCTGGTAGTCTTTAACAGTTGATTCTAAGATCTGTATTTGATCATGTATATGTTTTTGCTCTTTATTCTTTGTTATAGAACCAAAAAGATTGGAGAAGTGGTCTAACCAGACATCTCTATTTTGGATAGATAATTCTTCGTATTGTTGTTTGTTTAGTGTTTTCCAATTTTCCCAGAAGTGGTTAGAGTCTATGGATTCTTAAATTGCATTGAGCTGATTTCTGACATGCTGTTCCTTCTTTTTCCGTAGTGTATTTCTGTATTGTTTTAGTGATTCACCATAGTGAAGGCGTAGACTCAGGTTTTCCGAGTCTCTATGTTTTTGGTTGGACAGGTTTCTCAATTTCTTTCTTAGATTTTTGCATTCTTCATCAAACCATTTGTCATTATTGTTAATTTTCTTCGGTTTTCTATTTGAGATTTTTTAGATTTGATAGGGAAGCTGAGAGGTCAAATATACTGTTAAGATTTTCTACTGCCAAGTTTACACCTTCACTATTACAGTGGAACGTTTTACCCAGGAAATTGTCTAAAAGGGATTGAATTTGTTGTTGCCTAATTGTTTTTTGGTAGGTTTCCAAACTGCATTCCTTCCATCTATAGCATTTATTAATGTTACTCAGTTCCTTTGGCTTTGATGCCTCATGATTGAGTATTGTTCTGTTTAAGTAGACTGTGATTTTGCTGTGATCTGATAGGGGTGTTAGTGGACTGACTGTGAACGCTCTGAGAGATTCTGGGTTGAGGTCAGTGATAAAGTAGTCTAGTAGTACCTACCATAGGAGTCCCCTCGAAGCCTACCGTTGACTATGTACATACCCAGCGTGCGACAGAGCTGCAGGAGTTGTGACCTGTTTTTGTTGGTTATGTTGTCATAGTTGTGCCTAGGGGGGCATATGTGGGAGGGGATGCTGTCACCTCCAGGCAGATGTTTGTCCCCCTTCTCCTGTTGGGCTAATTCTTTGATTAGGTGAAAGTCCAGCTGAAACTGTTTGGGGTTACTCTGTACCATCACTGTTCCGGACTTATAGATATTTATATTACTTTACTCAGAGTCCTCGTTATCAAGTATTCTGAGTTTCCACCCCTCGTTAATCCCCGCTCTCGTAACAGAGGGGTAGTGTGCTAATATAGCACTGTGCCATGCCAGGGGATGGTTTGTGTGGAAGATAAGGTTGCTGATGTTCCCATTTTTGTAATAGTCAGCAAAAAGTGTCTCTTGATTTTCCATAAGGAGCTTCATTTTGTAATCTTTTCTTGTCTTATCATTCTTTACATGCACAGGGTACTGTATTTTAATTGCCTCTGAACAGCGGGAGGGAGCTTCTAAGGCCTCTCCATTTGGTTGGGGTAGACTGTGTCACTCTCCTGCCATTGTTGGGCTAATGGGCTTTGACACCTCTCACTTGACACGTCAGTGCTAGTTGAAGTCAGTTCCAGGTTGGATGGTGTTTTCAGGTTTCTGTTGTTTTCCAGAGAATTTGCTATATAGAGTAAAAATCCTTGGTAGTTGTGAACCTTCCAGGTGATTTCGTAATTCCGTCCAAAATCAGGTTGTAGGTTTTAAGTTTTGATTAGTATGTGTTCCAGACAAAAAGTCAAAGTTTATCTAACTCTTAATCTATCTTTTTTTAAAGAAAATGCTGAAAAATGCAGGAGCTGATCCTGACCTCTGCGCTCTGTCTCTGTCTCTCTCTCTCTCTCTCTCTCTCTCTCTCTCTCTCTCTCTCTCTCTCTCTCTCTCTCTCTCTCTCTCTCTCTCTCTCTCTCTCTCTCTCTACCACCCTCTCTCTCTCTCTCTACCTCCTTCTCTTCTCTTCTCTCTCTCTCTACCTCCCCCTCTCTCCTCTCTCTCTCTCTCTCTCTCTCTCCTTTTCCTCCCTCTCTCTTCCTCCCTCTCTCTTCTCTCTCTCCCTCTCTCTCTCTCTCTCTACCTCCCTCTCTCTTCTCTCTCTCCGTCTCTCTCTCTACCTCCCTCTCTCTTCTCTCTCTCTCTACCTCCCCCTCTCTCTTCTCTTCTCTTCTCTTCTCTTCTCTTCTCTTCTCTTCTCTTCTCTCTCTCTACCTCTCTCTCTCTACCTCTCTACCTCCCCCTCTCTCTCTCTCTCTCTCTCTCTCTCTCTCTCTCTCTCTCTCTCTCTCTCTCTCTCTCTCTCTCTCTCTCTCTTTTCCTCCCTCTCTCTTCTCTCTCTTCCTCCCTCTCTCTTCTCTCTCTCCCTCTCTCTCTCTCTCTCTCTACCTCCCTCTCTCTTCTCTCTCTCCGTCTCTCTCTCTACCTCCCTCTCTCTTCTCTCTCTCTACCTCCCCCTCTCTCTTCTCTTCTCTTCTCTTCTCTTCTCTTCTCTTCTCTTCTCTTCTCTCTCTCTACCTCTCTCTCTCTACCTCTCTACCTCCCACCCTCTCTCTCCCCCTCTCTCTCTCTCTCTTCCTCCCTCTCTCTCTCTCTCTCCTCTCTCTCTCTCCTCTCTCTCTCTCTCTCTCTCTCTCTCTCTCTCTCCCCCTCTCTCTCTCTCTCTTCCTCTCTCTCTCTCTCTCTCTCTCTCTCTCTCTCTCTCTCTCTCTCTCTCTCTCTCTCTCTCTCCTCCTCCCTCTCTCTCTACCTCTCTCTACCTCCCTCTCTCTACCCCCTCTCTCTTCTCTCTCTCTACCTCCCCCTCTCTCTTCTCTCTCTCAACTTTCCTCAACTTTCAACTAAACTTTCAGCTATAGAAATTATTTTACCCAGAGTTAACAGCGGTCCAGGACGACATTGAATTTGAAGAAACATTGAATTACATTCGAAGGTTAGATAGCTGGAGATGAGATTGGATGAGTTTTTTCAGGTTTTTCTAATTATGAAGTTGTATGGAGAACACAATTCACTAGCGCTGGCTGCTCCTGTGTGGAGAAAAACATTTCTGACAAATGTTATTTCAACCTTGGACAAGTTGAAAAACATCAGAAATGAAATGACTGACGTAGCTATGCCAGACAACCTGACAGGGACAGTATTTCAGTCAATTTCATTTGATCAATATGCTGCTATATTTGTTGACCCACTTCTAGAGATGTGGTATGAGGTAAAAAGCACATCTGTTTAAGGTCACTGACCTCCTCAATGTAGTTTCTTATGGATGGCGTGTGAATATCAGATGCTGGGTCACAAATGGAACTGTCAGTATCTGATGTGGCCACCAGCTGCATTAAGTACTGCAGTGCATCTCCTCCTCATGGACTGCACCAGATTTGCCAGTTCTTGCTGTGTGATGTTACCCCACTCTTCCACCAAGGCACCTGCAAGTTCCCGGATATTTCTTGGGGGGAATGGCCCCTAGCCCTCATCCTCCGATCCATCAGGTCCCAGACGTGCTCAATGGGATTGAGATCCGGGCAGAAAGGGTACCACATAGCGGAAATATGACATTCCTGTCTTGCAGGAAATGATGCACAGAACGAGCAGTATAGCTGGTGGCATTGTCATGCTGGAAGGTCATGTCAGGATGAGTCTGCAGGAAGGGTACCACATGAGGGAGGAGGATGTCTTCCCTGTAATGCACAGCATTGAGATTGCCTGCAATGACAACAAGCTCAATCCGATGATGCTGTAACACAGTCAGGTCTCCTACACAGTCAGGACTCCTTCACAGTCAGGTCTCCTTCACAGTCAGGACTCCTTCACAGTCAGGTCTCCTTCACAGTCAGGTCTCCTACACAGTCAGGTCTCCTACACAGTCAGGACTCCTTCACAGTCAGGTCTCCTTCACAGTCAGGACTCCTTCACAGTCAGGTCTCCTTCACAGTCAAGTCTCCTACACAGTCAGGTCTCCTACACAGTCAGGACTCCTTCACAGTCAGGACTCCTGCACAGTCAGGTCTCCTGCACAGTCAGGTCTCCTACACAGTCAGGTCTCCTACACAGTCAGGTCTCCTGCACAGTCAGGTCTCCTGCACAGTCAGGTCTCCTACACAGTCAGGTCTCCTACACAGTCAGGTCTCCTGCACAGTCAGGTCTCCTGCACAGTCAGGTCTCCTACACAGTCAGGTCTCCTGCACAGTCAGGTCTCCTGCACAGTCAGGTCTCCTACACAGTCAGGTCTCCTGCACAGTCAGGTCTCCTGCACAGTCAGGTCTCCTACACAGTCAGGTCTCCTACACAGTCAGGTCTCCTGCACAGTCAGGTCTCCTACACAGTCAGGTCTCCTGCACAGTCAGGTCTCCTGCACAGTCAGGTCTCCTACACAGTCAGGTCTCCTGCACAGTCAGGTCTCCTGCACAGTCAGGTCTCCTGCACAGTCAGGTCTCCTACACAGTCAGGTCTGTTCTGTTCTGCACAATTATCTTGCAATTCGATATGTGATTAGGCTTCTCACATATCGTCAGTGATGTATCCTTCCACTAGGGAGTGTACATAGTCCTCTATGTATCCTTCCACTAGGGAGTGTACATAGTCCTCTATGTATCCTTCCACTAGGGAGTGTATATAGTCCTCTATGTATCCTTCCACTAGGGACTGTACATAGCCCTCTATGTATCCTTCCACTAGGGACTGTACATAGTCCTCTATGTATCCTTCCACTAGGGAGTGTACATAGTCCTCTATGTATCCTTCCACTAGGGACTGTACATAGTCCTCTATGTATCCTTCCACTAGGGACTGTACATAGCCCTCTATGTATCCTTCCACTAGGGACTGTACATAGTCCTCTATGTATCCTTCCACTAGGGACTGTACATAGCCCTCTATGTATCCTTCCACTAGGGAGTGTACATATTCCACTATGTATCCTTCCACTAGGGAGTGTACATAGTCCTCTATGTATCCTTCCACTAGGGAGTGTACATAGTCCTCTATGTATCCTTCCACTAGGGACTGTACATAGTCCTCTATGTATCCTTCCACTAGGGACTGTACATATTCCACTATGTATCCTTCCACTAGGGACTGTACATAGTCCTCTATGTATCCTTCCACTAGGGAGTGTACATATTCCACTATGCATCCTTCCACTAGGGAGTGTACATAGTCCTCTATGTATCCTTCCACTAGGGAGTGTACATAGTCCTCTATGCATCCTTCCACTAGGGACTGTACATATTCCACTATGTATCCTTCCACTAGGGAGTGTACATATTCCTCTATGTATCCTTCCACTAGGGACTGTACATATTCTACTATGTATCCTTCCACTAGGGACTGTACATATTCCTCTATGTATCCTTCCACTAGGGAGTGTACATAGTCCTCTATGTATCCTTCCACTAGGGAGTGTACATAGTCCTCTATGTATCCTTCCACTAGGGAGTGTACATAGTCCTCTATGTATCCTTCCACTAGGGAGTGTACATAGTCCTCTATGTATCCTTCCACTAGGGACTGTACATAGTCCTCTATCTATCCTTCCACTAGGGAGTGTACATAGTCCTCTATGTATCCTTCCACTAGGGACTGTACATATTCCACTATGTATCCTTCCACTAGGGAGTGTACATATTCCACTATGTATCCTTCCACTAGGGAGTGTACATAGTCCTCTATGTATCCTTCCACTAGGGACTGTACATATTCCACTATGTATCCTTCCACTAGGGACTGTACATATTCCACTATGTATCCTTCCACTAGGGAGTGTACATATTCCACTATGTATCCTTCCACTAGGGACTGTACATATTCCACTATGTATCCTTCCACTAGGGACTGTACATATTCCACTATGTATCCTTCCACTAGGGACTGTACATATTCCACTATGTATCCTTCCACTAGGGACTGTACATATTCCACTATGTATCCTTCCACTAGGGACTGTACATAGTCCTCTAGGTATCCTTCCACTAGGGACTGTACATATTCCACTATGTATCCTTCCACTAGGGAGTGTACATATTCCTCTATGTCTCTGTTTCTGGCCCTCTCTCTCTTTCTCTCTATTTTGCAGAGCAGAGAAATGTAGATATAAATAATTGTCTTATTTAAGGTGCTCCTATAAAAAGGTCTAATTAAAATACAGCACTGATCCAACACACTCCGTCCCTAACTAGGGAATATTGGGTTGTAAAACTTGAACCAAAAGTCTTTATTCAAAAAACAATATTTGAAGAATTGTCTCGCTGTTACAAACGTCTGCTGGTCAGAAACTTTTTTTTATTACATTTTTTTAAATGAACTTAAAATCCTTCCTGGTTCATTTTCGTCTTTTGAGTATCCAGTACTGTAGTGTCAGGTTGTCAGAGAAGATGATATGTAAAGGGGTTTGTCTATACATCATTATTAGATACCAGGGCATAAGTAGGACATCTTTAGAAATGTGTAATAATCCCACTGATAAACTCTATGTCCACAGACAGGTAGACTGCCTGAATAAAAGACTCTTCAAAAGCTTTGCCACCTTTCATCCCTGTCCCCATCCACTCTCTCTCCTTTTCTATTCATCTCCCAAACAGACATGGACATTAGAGCGCTGTGCCTCAGCAGCAGTAAGTAGCCTACAAATGATTTCAGATTCTATGTGAGTAAATTAACCATGAATAGCAGGACATCATCAATTTGCCAGCAGGGCAAGAATAACAGAGGTGAAGAACTCTCCTCATCTCAAGCTGACGCTACTCTACACACCATATTACAGATCCCCATCTCTCTGGGTGACGCTACTCTACACCCCATATTACAGATCCCCATCTCTCTGGGTGACGCTACTCTACACCCCATATTACAGATCCCCATCTCTCTGGGTGACGCTACTCTACACATCATATTACAGATCCCCATCTCTCTGGGTGACGCTACTCTACACACCATATTACAGATCCCCATCTCTCTGGGTGACGCTACTCTACACACCATATTACAGATCCCCATCTCTCTGGGTGACGCTACTCTACACACCATATTACAGATCCCCATCTCTCTGGGTGACGCTACTCTACACACCATATTACAGATCCCCATCTCTCTGGGTGACGCTACTCTACACCCCATATTACAGATCCCCATCTCTCTGAGTGACGCTACTCTACACACCATATTACAGATCCCCATCTCTCTGGGTGACGCTACTCTACACACCATATTACAGATCCCCTTCTCTCTGAGTGACGCTACTCTACACACCATATTACAGATCCCCATCTCTCTGGGTGACGCTACTCTACACACCATATTACAGATCCCCATCTCTCTGGGTGACGCTACTCTACACCCCATATTACAGATCCCCATCTCTCTGGGTGACGCTACCCTTCACCCCATATTACAGATCCCCTTCTCTCTGGGTGACGCTACTCTACACACCATATTACAGATCCCCATCTCTCTGGGTGACGCTACTCTTCACATCATATTACAGATCCCCATCTCTCTGGGTGACGCTACTCTACACCCCATATTACAGATCCCCATCTCTCTGGGTGACGCTACTCTACACCCCATATTACAGATCCCCATCTCTCTGGGTGACGCTACCCTTCACACCATATTACAGATCCCCATCTTTCTGGGTGACGCTACCCTTCACATCATATTACAGATCCCCATCTTTCTGGGTGACGCTACCCTTTACATCATATTACAGATCCCCATCTCTCTGGGTGTCGCTACTCTTCACACCATATTACAGATCCCCATCTCTCTGAGTGACGCTACCCTTCACATATTACAGATCCCCATCTCTCTGAGTGACGCTACTCTACACACCATATTACAGATCCCCATCTCTCTGAGTGACGCTACTCTACACATCATATTACAGATCCCATCTCTCTGAGTGACGCTACTCTACACCCCATATTACAGATCCCCATCTCTCTGAGTGACGCTACTCTTCACATCATATTACAGATCCCATCTCTCTGAGTGACGCTACTCTACACCCCATATTACAGATCCCCATCTCTCTGGGTGACGCTACTCTACACACCATATTACAGATCCCCTTCTCTCTGGGTGACGCTACTCTACACATCATACTACAGATCCCCATCTCTCTGGGTGACACTACTCTACACACCATATTACAGATCCCCATCTCTCTGGGTGACGCTACTCTACACACCATATTACAGATCCCCATCTTTCTGGGTGACGCTACTCTTCACACCATATTACAGATCCCCATCTCTCTGGGTGACGCTACTCTACACATCATATTACAGATCCCATCTCTCTGAGTGACGCTACTCTACACCCCATATTACAGATCCCCATCTCTCTGGGTGACGCTACTCTACACACCATATTACAGATCCCCATCTCTCTGGGTGACGCTACTCTACACACCATATTACAGATCCCCATCTCTCTGGGTGACGCTACTCTACACACCATATTACAGATCCCCATCTCTCTGGGTGACGTTACTCTACACACCATATTACAGATCCCCATCTCTCTGGGTGACGTTACTCTACACACCATATTACAGATCCCCATCTCTCTGGGTGACGCTACTCTACACCCCATATTACAGATCCCCATCTCTCTGGGTGACGTTACTCTACACACCATATTACAGATCCCCATCTCTCTGGGTGACGCTACTCTACACACCATATTACAGATCCCCATCTCTCTGGGTGACGCTACTCTACACACCATATTACAGATCCCCATCTCTCTGGGTGACGCTACTCTACACCCCATATTACAGATCCCCATCTCTCTGAGTGACGCTACTCTACACACCATATTACAGATCCCCATCTCTCTGGGTGACGCTACTCTACACACCATATTACAGATCCCCATCTCTCTGGGTGACGCTACTCTACACACCATATTACAGATCCCCATCTCTCTGGGTGACGCTACTCTACACCCCATATTACAGATCCCCATCTCTCTGGGTGATGCTACTCTACACCCCATATTACAGATCCCCATCTCTCTGGGTGATGCTACTCTACACACCATATTACAGATCCCCATCTCTCTGGGTGACGCTACTCTACACCCCATATTACAGATCCCCATCTCTCTGAGTGACGCTACTCTACACACCATATTACAGATCCCCATCTCTCTGGGTGACGCTACTCTACACCCCATATTACAGATCCCCATCTCTCTGGGTGACGCTACTCTACACACCATATTACAGATCCCCATCTCTCTGGGTGACGCTACTCTACACACCATATTACAGATCACCTTCTCTCTGGGTGACGCTACTCTACACACTACAGATCCCCATCTCTCTGGGTGACGCTACTCTACACATCCCATATTACAGATCCCCATCTCTCTGGGTGACGCTACTCTACACATCATATTACAGATCCCCATCTCTCTGAGTGACGCTACTCTACACACCATATTACAGATCCCCATCTCTCTGGGTGACGCTACTACATCATATTACAGATCCCCATCTCTCTGGGTGACGCTACTCTACATATCATATTACAGATCCCATCTCTCTGGGTGACCATATTACAGATCCCCATCTCTCTGGGTGACGCTACTCTACACACCATATTACAGATCCCCATCTCTCTGGGTGACGCTACTCTACACACCATATTACAGATCCCCATCTCTCTGGGTGACGCTACTCTACACACCATATTACAGATCCTCACACGCTATCTACACATCATATTACAGATCCCCATCTCTCTGGGTGACGCTACTCTACACCCCATATTACAGATCCCCATCTCTCTGGGTGACGCTACTCTACACCCATATTACAGATCCCCATCTCTCTGGGTGACGCTTACACCATATTACAGATCCCCATCTCTCTGGGTGACGCTACCCTTCACATCATATTACAGATCCCCATCTCTCTGGGTGACGCTACTCTACACCCATATTACAGATCCCCATCTCTCTGGGTGACGCTACTCTACACACCATATTACAGATCCCCATCTCTCTGGGTGACGCTACTCTACACACCATATTACAGATCCCCATCTCTCTGGGTGACGCTACTCTACACACCATATTACAGATCCCCATCTCTCTGGGTGACGCTACTCTACACACCATATTACAGATCCCCATCTCTCTGGGTGACGCTACTCTACACACCATATTACAGATCCCCATCTCTCTGGGTGACGCTACTCTACACACCATATTACAGATCCCCATCTCTCTGGGTGACGCTATCTCTACACACCATATTACAGATCCCCATCTCTCTGGGTGACGCTACTCTACACACCATATTACAGATCCCCTCTCTGGGTGACGCTCTATTACTGGGTGACGCTACTCTACACACCATATTACAGATCCCCATCTCTCTGGGTGACGCTACTCTACACACCATATTACAGATCCCCATCTCTCTGGGTGACGCTACTCTACACACCATATTACAGATCCCCTCTCTCTGGGTGACGCTACTCTTCACACCATATTACAGATCCCCATCTCTCTGGGTGACGCTACTCTTCACACCATATTACAGATCCCCATCTCTCTGGGTGACGCTACTCTACACACCATATTACAGATCCCCATCTCTCTGGGTGACGCTACTCTACACACCATATTACAGATCCCCATCTCTCTGGGTGACGCTACTCTACAGATCCCCATCTCACCCCATATTACAGATCCCCATCTCTCTGGTGACGCTACTCTACACACCATATTACAGATCCCCATCTCTCTGGGTGACGCTACTCTACACACCATATTACAGATCCCCATCTCTCTGGGTGACGCTACTCTACACACCATATTACAGATCCCCATCTCTCTGGGTGACGCTACTCTACACACCATATTACAGATCCCCATCTCTCTGGGTGACGCTACTCTACACACCCCCATCTCTCTGGTGATTACATATTACAGATCCCCATCTCTCTGGGTGACGCTACTCTACACACCCCATATTACAGATCCCCATCTCTCTGGGTGACGCTACTCTACACACCATATTACAGATCCCCATCTCTCTGGGTGACGCTACTCTACACACCATATTACAGATCCCCATCTCTCTGGGTGACGCTACTCTACACACCATATTACAGATCCCCATCTCTCTGGGTGACGCTACTCTACACACCATATTACAGATCCCCATCTCTCTGGGTGACGCTACTCTACACACCATATTACAGATCCCCATCTCTCTGGGTGACGCATATTACAGATCCCCATCTCTCTGGGTGACGCTACTCTACACACCATATTACAGATCCCATCTCTCTGGGTGACGCTATTACAGATCCCCATCTCTCTGGTGACGCTACTCTACACACCATATTACAGATCCCCATCTCTCTGGGTGACGCTCTCTACACATCATATTACAGATCCCCATCTCTCTGGGTGACGCTACTCTACACCCATATTACAGATCCCCATCTCTCTGGGTGACGCTACTCTACACACCATATTACAGATCCCCATCTCTCTGGGTGACGCTACTCTACACACCATATTACAGATCCCCATCTCTCTGGGTGACGCTACTCTACACATCATATTACAGATCCCCATCTCTCTGGGTGACGCTACTCTACACACCATATTACAGATCCCCATCTCTCTGGGTGACGCTACTCTACACACCATATTACAGATCCCCATCTCTCTGGGTGACGCTACTCTACACACCATATTACAGATCACCTTCTCTCTGGGTGACGCTACTCTACACACCATATTACAGATCCCCATCTCTCTGGGTGACGCTACTCTACACCTCATATTACAGATCCCCATCTCTCTGGGTGACGCTACTCTACACACCATATTACAGATCCCCATCTCTCTGGGTGACGCTACTCTACACACCCATATTACAGATCCCCATCTCTCTGGGTGACGCTACTCTACACACCATATTACAGATCCCCATCTCTCTGGGTGACGCTATCTACACACCATATTACAGATCCCCATCTCTCTGGGTGACGCTACTCTACACACCATATTACAGATCCCCATCTCTCTGGGTGACGCTACTCTACACACCATATTACAGATCCCCATCTCTCTGGGTGACACCTACACACCATATTACAGATCCCCATCTCTCTGGGTGACGCTACTCTACACACCATATTACAGATCCCCATCTCTCTGGGTGAGTGACGCTACTCTACACACCATATTACAGATCCCCATCTCTCTGGGTGACGCTACTCTACACACCATATTACAGATCCCCATCTCTCTGGGTGACGCTACTCTACACACCATATTACAGATCCCCATCTCTCTGGGTGACGCTACTCTACACACCATATTACAGATCCCCATCTCTCTGGGTGACGCTACTCTACACACCATATTACAGATCCCCATCTCTCTGGGTGACGCTACTCTACACACCATATTACAGATCCCCATCTCTCTGGGTGACGCTCCCTCTCTCTGGGTGACACACCATATTACAGATCCCCATCTCTCTGGGTGACGCTACTCTCACACCATATTACAGATCCCCATCTCTCTGGGTGACGCTACTCTACACACCATATTACAGATCCCCATCTCTCTGGGTGACGCTACTCTTCACACCATATTACAGATCCCCATCTCTCTGGGTGACGCTACTCTACACACCATATTACAGATCCCCATCTCTCTGGGTGACGCTATACACACCATATTACAGATCCCCATCTCTCTGGGTGACGCTACTCTTCTACACACCATATTACAGATCCCCATCTCTCTGGGTGACGCTACTCTACACACCATATTACAGATCCCCATCTCTCTGGGTGACGCTACTCTACACACCATATTACAGATCCCCATCTCTCTGGTGACGCTACTCTACACACCATATTACAGATCCCCATCTCTCTGAGTGACGCTACTCTACACACCATATTACAGATCCCCATCTCTCTGACAGATCCCCATCTCTCTGGGTGACGCTACTCTACACACCATATTACAGATCCCCATCTCTCTGGGTGACGCTACTCTACACACCATATTACAGATCCCCATCTCTCTGGGTGACGCTACTCTACACACCATATTACAGATCCCCATCTCTCTGAGTGACGCTACTCTACACCCCATATTACAGATCCCCATCTCTCTGGGTGACGCTACTCTACACACCATATTACAGATCCCCATCTCTCTGGGTGACGCTACTCTACACACCATATTACAGATCCCCATCTCTCTGGGTGACGCTACTCTACACACCATATTACAGATCCCCATCTCTCTGAGTGACGCTACTCTACACCCCATATTACAGATCCCCATCTCTCTGGGTGACGCTACTCTACACACCATATTACAGATCCCCATCTCTCTGAGTGACGCTACTCTACACACCATATTACAGATCCCCATCTCTCTGGTGACGCTACTCTACACACCATATTACAGATCCCCATCTCTCTGGGTGACGCTACTCTTCACACCATATTACAGATCCCCATCTCTCTGGGTGACGCTACTCTACACCCCATATTACAGATCCCCATCTCTCTGGGTGACGCTGATCCCCATCTCTCTGGGTGACGCTACTCTACACACCATATTACAGATCCCCATCTCTCTGGGTGACGCTACTCTACACACCATATTACAGATCCCCATCTCTCTGGGTGACGCTACTCTACACATCATATTACAGATCCCCATCTCTCTGAGATCCCCATCTCTCTGGGTGACGCTACTCTACACCCCATATTACAGATCCCCATCTCTCTGGGTGACGCTACTCTACACATCATATTACAGATCCCCATCTCTCTGAGTGACGCTACTCTACACACCATATTACAGATCCCCATCTCTCTGGGTGACGCTACTCTTCACATCATATTACAGATCCCCATCTCTCTGGGTGACGCTACTCTACACACCATATTACAGATCCCCATCTCTCTGGGTGACGCTACTCTACACACCATATTACAGATCCCCATCTCTCTGGGTGACGCTACTCTACACACCATATTACAGATCCCCATCTCTCTGGGTGACGCTACTCTACACACCATATTACAGATCCCCATCTCTCTGGGTGACGCTACTCTACACATCATATTACAGATCCCCATCTCTCTGAGTGACGCTACTCTACACACCATATTACAGATCCCCATCTCTCTGAGTGACGCTACTCTACACATCATACTACAGATCCCATCTCTCTGAGTGACGCTACTCTACACACCATATTACAGATTCCCATCTCTCTGGGTGACGCTACTCTACACACCATATTACAGATCCCCATTTCTCTGAGTGACGCTACTCTACACACCATATTACAGATCCCCATCTCTCTGAGTGACGCTACTCTACACCCCATATTACAGATCCCCATCTCTCTGGGTGACGCTACTCTACACACCATATTACAGATCCCCATCTCTCTGGGTGACGCTACTCTACACACCATATTACAGATCCCCATCTCTCTGGGTGACGCTACTCTACACACCATATTACAGATCCCCATCTCTCTGGGTGACGCTACTCTACACACCATATTACAGATCCCCATCTCTCTGGGTGACGCTACTCTACACACCATATTACAGATCCCCATCTCTCTGGGTGACGCTACTCTACACACCATATTACAGATCCCCATCTCTCTGGGTGACACTACTCTACACACCATATTACAGATCCCCATCTCTCTGAGTGACGCTACTCTACACCCCATATTACAGATCCCCATCTCTCTGGGTGACGCTACCCTTCACCCCATATTACATATCCCCTTCTCTCTGGGTGACGCTACTCTACACACCATATTACAGATCCCCTTCTCTCTGAGTGACGCTACTCTACACACCATATTACAGATCCCCATCTCTCTGGGTGACGCTACTCTACACACCATATTACAGATCCCCATCTCTCTGGGTGACGCTACTCTACACCCCATATTACAGATCCCCATCTCTCTGGGTGACGCTACTCTACACCCCATATTACAGATCCCCATCTCTCTGAGTGACGCTACTCTACACACCATATTACAGATCCCCATCTCTCTGGGTGACACTACTCTACACACCATATTACAGATCCCCATCTCTCTGGGTGACGCTACTCTACACACCATATTACAGATCCCCATCTCTCTGGGTGACGCTACTCTACACACCATATTACAGATCCCCATCTCTCTGGGTGACGCTACTCTACACACCATATTACAGATCCCCATCTCTCTGGGTGACGCTACTCTACACACCATATTACAGATCCCCATCTCTCTGGGTGACGCTACTCTACACACCATATTACAGATCCCCATCTCTCTGGGTGACGCTACTCTACACACCATATTACAGATCCCCATCTCTCTGGGTGACGCTACTCTTCACATCATATCACAACCCATCATCCGCCCCATTAATCTGAGAGGTTACTACCCATCATCCGCCCCATTAATCTGAGAGGGCACTACCCATCATCCACCCCATTAATCTGAGAGGGCACTACCCATCATCCGCCCCATTAATCTGAGAGGGCACTACCCATCATCCACCCCATTAATCTGAGAGGGCACAACCCATCATCCGCCCCATTAATCTGAGAGGGCACAACCCATCAACCACCCCATTAATCTGAGAGGGCACAACCCATCATCCGCCCCATTAATCTGAGAGGGCACAACCCATCAACCGCCCCATTAATCTGAGAGGGCACTACCCATCATCCGCCCCATTAATCTGAGAGGGCACTACCTATCATCCACCCCATTAATCTGAGAGGGCACAACCCATCATCCGCCCCATTAATCTGAGAGGGCACAACCCATCATCCACCCCATTAATCTGAGAGGGCACAACCCATCATCCACCCCATTAATCTGAGAGGGCACTACCCATCAACCACCCCATTAATCTGAGAGGGCACAACCCATCATCCCCCCCATTAATCTGAGAGGGCACTACCCATCAACCACCCCATTAATCTGAGAGGGCACTACCCATCATCCACCCCATTAATCTGAGAGGGTAGCCCGGCACCTCTCTGATTCAGAGGGTTGAACAGTATTATTTGTTTTTAACCTTTATTTTAGCTAAGAGTCCTGACCTGACTATGTAGGAGACCTGACCAGCCTATGTAGGAGACCTGACCTGACTATTTAGGAGACCTGACTATGTAGGAGACCTGACTACGTAGGAGAACTGACCTGATTATGTAGGAGACCTGACCTGACTATGTAGAAGACCTGACCTGACTATGTAGGAGAGATGACTATGTAGGACACCTGACAATGTAGGAGACCTGACCTGACTGTGTAGGAGACCTGACCTGTCTATGTAGGAGACCTGACCAGCCTATGTAGGAGACCTGACCTGACTATGTAGGAAACCTGACCTGACTATGTAGGAGACCTGACCTGATTATGTAGGAAACCCGACCTGTCTATGTAGGAGAGATGACTATGTAGGACACCTGACAATGTAGGAGACCTGCCCTGACTATGTAGGAGACCTGACCTGTCTATGTAGGAGAGATGACTATGTAGGAGACCTGACCAGCCTATGTAGGAGACCTGACCAGCCTATGTAGGAGACCTGACCTGACTATGTAGGACACCTGACTATGTAGGAGACCTGACCTGACTATGTAGGAGCCCTGACCTGACTATGTGGGAGACCTGACCAGACTATGTGGGAGACCTGACCAGACTATGTAGGAGACCTGACTATGTAGGATACCTGACTATGTAGGAGACCTGACCTGACAATGTAGGAGACCTGACCTGACTATGTAGGAGACCTGACCTGACTATGTAGAGACCTGACCTGACTATGTAGGAGACCTGACTATGTAGGACACCTGACCTGACTATGTAGAGACCTGACCTAACTATGTAGGAGACCTGACTATGTAGGAGACCTGACCTGACTTTGTATGAGACCTGACTATGTAGGAGACCTGACCTGACTATGTAGAGACCTGACCTGACTATGTAGGAGACCTGACTATGTAGGAGACCTGACCTGACTATGTAGAGACCTGACCTGACTATGTAGGAGACCTGACCTGACTATGTAGGAGACCTGACCTGACTATGTAGGAGACCTAACCTGACTATTTAGGAAACCTGACCTGACTATGTAGGAGACCTGACTATGTAGGAGACCTGACCTGACTATGTAGGAGACCTGACTATGTAGGAGACCTGACCTGACTATGTAGGAGACCTAACCTGACTATTTAGGAAACCTGACCTGACTATGTAGGAGACCTGACCTGACTATGTAGGAGACCTGACTATGTAGGAGACCTGACCTGATTATGTTGGAGACCTGACCTGACAATCTAGGAGGCCTGACCTGACTATGTAGGAGACCTGACCTGACTATGTAGGAGACCTGACCTGACTATGTAGGAGACCTGACCTGACTATGTAGGAGACCTGGCCTGACTATGTAGAGACCTGACCTGACTATGTAGGAGACCTGACCTGACTATGTAGGAGACCTGACCTGACTATGTAGGAGACCTGACCTGACTATGTAGGAGACCTGACTATGTAGGAGACCTGACTATGTAGGAGACCTGACCTTACTATGTAGGAGACCTGGCCTGACTATGTAGGAGACCTGGCCTGACTATTTAGGAGACCTGACTATGTAGGAGACCTGACCTGACTATGTAGGAGACCTGACCTGACTATGTAGGAGACCTGGCCTGACTATTTAGGAGACCTGACTATGTAGGAGACCTGACCTGACTATGTAGGAGAGATGACTATGTAGGACACCTGACAATGTAGGAGACCTGCCCTGACTATGTAGTAGACCTGACTATGTAGGAGACCTGACTATGTAGGAGACCTGACCTGACTATGTAGGAGACCTGACCTGACTAAGTAGTAGACCTGACTATGTAGAGACCTGACCTGACTGTGTAGGAGACCTGACCTGACTGTGTAGGAGACCTGACTATGTAGGAGACCTGACCTGACTATGTAGAGACCTGACCTGACTATGTAGGAGACCTGACTATGTAGGAGACCTGACCTGACTATGTAGAGACCTGACCTGACTATGTAGGAGACCTGACCTGACTATGTAGGAGACCTGACTATGTAGGAGACCTGACTTGACTATGTAGGAGACCTGACCTGACTATGTAGAAGACCTGACCTGACTATGTAGGAGACCTGACCTGACTATGTAGGAGACCTGACCTGACTATGCAGGAGACCTGACCTGATTATGTAGGAGACCTGACCTGACTATGTAGTAGACCTGACTATGTAGGAGACCTGACTATGTAGGAGACCTGACCTGACTATGTAGGAGACCTGACCTGACTAAGTAGTAGACCTGACTATGTAGAGACCTGACCTGACTGTGTAGGAGACCTGACCTGACTGTGTAGGAGACCTGACTATGTAGGAGACCTGACCTGACTATGTAGAGACCTGACCTGACTATGTAGGAGACCTGACTATGTAGGAGACCTGACCTGACTATGTAGAGACCTGACCTGACTATGTAGGAGACCTGACCTGACTATGTAGGAGACCTGACTATGTAGGAGACCTGACTTGACTATGTAGGAGACCTGACCTGACTATGTAGAAGACCTGACCTGACTATGTAGGAGACCTGACCTGACTATGTAGGAGACCTGACCTGACTATGCAGGAGACCTGACCTGATTATGTAGGAGACCTGCCCTGACTATGTAGGAGACCTGACTATGTAGAGACCTGACCTGACTATTTAGGAGACCTGACCTGACTATTTAGGAGACCTGCCCTGACTATTTAGGAGACCTGGCCTGACTATTTAGGAGACCTGACCTGACTATTTCGGAGACATGACCAGACTTTGTAGTAGACCTGAAAATGTAGGAGGCCTGACCTGACTGTGTAGGAGACCTGACCTGTCTATGTAGGAGAGATGACTATGTAGGACACCTGACAATGTAGGAGACCTGCCCTGACTATGTAGGAGACCTGACCAGCCTATGTAGGAGACCTGACCAGCCTATGTAGGAGACCTGACCAGCCTATGTAGGACACCTGACCTGACTATGTAGGACACCTGACTATGTAGGAGACCTGACCTGACTATGTAGGAGCCCTGACCTGACTATGTAGGAGTCCTGACCTGACTATGTGGGAGACCTGACCAGACTATGTGGGAGACCTGACCAGACTATGTAGGAGACCTGACTATGTAGGAGACCTGACCTGACAATGTAGGAGACCTGACCTGACTATGTAGGAGACCTGACCTGACTATGTAGAGACCTGACCTGACTATGTAGGAGACCTGACTATGTAGGACACCTGACCTGACTATGTAGAGACCTGACCTAACTATGTAGGAGACCTGACTATGTAGGAGACCTGACCTGACTTTGTATGAGACCTGACTATGTAGGAGACCTGACCTGACTATGTAGAGACCTGACCTGACTATGTAGGAGATCTGACTATGTAGGAGACCTGACCTGACTATGTAGAGACCTGACCTGACTATGTAGGAGACCTGACCTGACTATGTAGTAGACCTGACTATGTAGGAGACCTGACCTGACTATGTAGGAGACCTAACCTGACTATTTAGGAAACCTGACCTGACCTGACTATGTAGGAGACCTGACTATGTAGGAGACCTGACCTGACTATGTAGGAGACCTGACTATGTAGGAGACCTGACCTGACTATGTAGGAGACCTGACCTGACTATTTAGGAGACCTGACTATGTAGGAGACCTGACTACGTAGGAGAACTGACCTGATTATGTAGGAGACCTGACCTGACTATGTAGGAGACCTGACCTGACTATGTAGGAGAGATGACTATGTAGGACACCTGACAATGTAGGAGACCTGACCTGACTGTGTAGGAGACCTGACCTGTCTATGTAGGAGACCTGACCAGCCTATGTAGGAGACCTGACCTGACTATGTAGGAAACCTGACCTGACTATGTAGGAGACCTGACCTGATTATGTAGGAAACCTGACCTGTCTATGTAGGAGAGATGACTATGTAGGACACCTGACAATGTAGGAGACCTGCCCTGACTATGTAGGAGACCTGACCTGTCTATGTAGGAGAGATGACTATGTAGGAGACCTGACCAGCCTATGTAGGAGACCTGACCAGCCTATGTAGGAGACCTGACCTGACTATGTAGGACACCTGACTATGTAGAGACCTGACCTGACTATTTAGGAGACCTGACCTGACTATTTAGGAGACCTGCCCTGACTATTTAGGAGACCTGGCCTGACTATTTAGGAGACCTGACCTGACTATTTCGGAGACATGACCAGACTTTGTAGTAGACCTGAAAATGTAGGAGGCCTGACCTGACTGTGTAGGAGACCTGACCTGTCTATGTAGGAGAGATGACTATGTAGGACACCTGACAATGTAGGAGACCTGCCCTGACTATGTAGGAGACCTGACCAGCCTATGTAGGAGACCTGACCAGCCTATGTAGGAGACCTGACCAGCCTATGTAGGACACCTGACCTGACTATGTAGGACACCTGACTATGTAGGAGACCTGACCTGACTATGTAGGAGCCCTGACCTGACTATGTAGGAGTCCTGACCTGACTATGTGGGAGACCTGACCAGACTATGTGGGAGACCTGACCAGACTATGTAGGAGACCTGACTATGTAGGAGACCTGACCTGACAATGTAGGAGACCTGACCTGACTATGTAGGAGACCTGACCTGACTATGTAGAGACCTGACCTGACTATGTAGGAGACCTGACTATGTAGGACACCTGACCTGACTATGTAGAGACCTGACCTAACTATGTAGGAGACCTGACTATGTAGGAGACCTGACCTGACTTTGTATGAGACCTGACTATGTAGGAGACCTGACCTGACTATGTAGAGACCTGACCTGACTATGTAGGAGATCTGACTATGTAGGAGACCTGACCTGAATATGTAGAGACCTGACCTGACTATGTAGGAGACCTGACCTGACTATGTAGTAGACCTGACTATGTAGGAGACCTGACCTGACTATGTAGGAGACCTAACCTGACTATTTAGGAAACCTGACCTGACTATGTAGGAGACCTGACCTGACTATGTAGGAGACCTGACTATGTAGGAGACCTGACCTGACTATGTAGGAGACCTGACCTGACTATTTAGGAGACCTGACTATGTAGGAGACCTGACTACGTAGGAGAACTGACCTGATTATGTAGGAGACCTGACCTGACTATGTAGGAGACCTGACCTGACTATGTAGGAGAGATGACTATGTAGGACACCTGACAATGTAGGAGACCTGACCTGACTGTGTAGGAGACCTGACCTGTCTATGTAGGAGACCTGACCAGCCTATGTAGGAGACCTGACCTGACTATGTAGGAAACCTGACCTGACTATGTAGGAGACCTGACCTGATTATGTAGGAAACCTGACCTGTCTATGTAGGAGAGATGACTATGTAGGACACCTGACAATGTAGGAGACCTGCCCTGACTATGTAGGAGACCTGACCTGTCTATGTAGGAGAGATGACTATGTAGGAGACCTGACCAGCCTATGTAGGAGACCTGACCTGACTATGTAGGACACCTGACTATGTAGGAGACCTGACCTGACTATGTAGGAGCCCTGACCTGACTATGTAGGAGTCCTGACCTGACTATGTGGGAGACCTGACCAGACTATGTGGGAGACCTGACCAGACTATGTAGGAGACCTGACTATGTAGGATACCTAACTATGTAGGAGACCTGACCTGACAATGTAGGAGACCTGACCTGACTATGTAGGAGACCTGACCTGACTATGTAGAGACCTGACCTGACTATGTAGGAGACCTGACTATGTAGGACACCTGACCTGACTATGTAGAGACCTGACCTAACTATGTAGGAGACCTGACTATGTAGGAGACCTGACCTGACTTTGTATGAGACCTGACTATGTAGGAGACCTGACCTGACTATGTAGAGACCTGACCTGACTATGTAGGAGACCTGACTATGTAGGAGACCTGACCTGACTATGTAGGAGACCTGACCTGACTATGTAGGAGACCTAACCTGACTATTTAGGAAACCTGACCTGACTATGTAGGAGACCTGACTATGTAGGAGACCTGACCTGACTATGTAGGAGACCTGACTATGTAGGAGACCTGACCTGACTATGTAGGAGACCTAACCTGACTATTTAGGAAACCTGACCTGACTATGTAGGAGACCTGACCTGACTATGTAGGAGACCTGACTATGTAGGAGACCTGACCTGACTATGTAGGAGACCTGACCTGACTATGTAGGAGACCTGACTATGTAGGAGACCTGACCTGACTATGTAGGAGACCTGGCCTGACTATGTAGAGACCTGACTTGACTATGTAGGAGACCTGACCTGACTATGTAGGAGACCTGACCTGACTATGTAGGAGACCTGACCTGACTATGTAGGAGACCTGACTATGTAGGAGACCTGACTATGTAGGAGACCTGACCTGACTATGTAGGAGACCTGGCCTGACTATGTAGGAGACCTGGCCTGACTATTTAGGAGACCTGACTATGTAGGAGACCTGACCTGACTATGTAGGAGACCTGACCTGACTATGTAGGAGACCTGGCCTGACTATTTAGGAGACCTGACTATGTAGGAGACCTGACCTGACTATGTATGAGACCTGACCTGACTATGTAGGAGACCTGACCTGACTATGTAGGAGACCTGACTTGACTATGTAGGAGACCTAACCTGACTATTTAGGAAACCTGACATGACTATGTAGGAGACCTGACTATGTAGGAGACCTGACCTGACTATGTAGGAGACCTAACCTGACTATTTAGGAAACCTGACCTGACTATGTAGGAGACCTGACTATGTAGGATACCTGACTATGTAGGAGACCTGACCTGATTATGTTGGAGACCTGACCTGACAATCTAGGAGGCCTGACCTGACTATGTAGGAGACCTTACAATGTAGAGACCTGACCTGACTATGTAGGAGACCTGACCTGACTATGTAGGAGACCTGACTATGTAGGAGACCTGACTATGTAGGAGACCTGACCTGACTATGTAGGAGACCTGACCTGACTATTTAGGAGACCTGACTATGTAGGAGACCTGACCTGACTATGTAGGAGACCTGACCTGACTATGTAGGAGCCCTGACCTGACTATGTAGGAGTCCTGACCTGACTATGTAGGAGAGATGACTATGTAGGAGACCTGACCAGCCTATGTAGGAGACCTGACCAGCCTATGTAGGAGACCTGACCTGACTATGTAGGACACCTGACTATGTAGGAGACCTGACCTGACTATGTAGGAGCCCTGACCTGACTATGTAGGAGTCCTGACCTGACTATGTGGGAGACCTGACCAGACTATGTGGGAGACCTGACCAGACTATGTAGGAGACCTGACTATGTAGGATACCTGACTATGTAGGAGACCTGACCTGACAATGTAGGAGACCTGACCTGACTATGTAGGAGACCTGACCTGACTATGTAGAGACCTGACCTGACTATGTAGGAGACCTGACTATGTAGGACACCTGACCTGACTATGTAGAGACCTGACCTAACTATGTAGGAGACCTGACTATGTAGGAGACCTGACCTGACTTTGTATGAGACCTGACTATGTAGGAGACCTGACCTGACTATGTAGAGACCTGACCTGACTATGTAGGAGACCTGACTATGTAGGAGACCTGACCTGACTATGTAGAGACCTGACCTGACTATGTAGGAGACCTGACCTGACTATGTAGTAGACCTGACTATGTAGGAGACCTGACCTGACTATGTAGGAGACCTAACCTGACTATTTAGGAAACCTGACCTGACTATGTAGGAGACCTGACTATGTAGGAGACCTGACCTGACTATGTAGGAGACCTGACTATGTAGGAGACCTGACCTGACTATGTAGGAGACCTAACCTGACTATTTAGGAAACCTGACCTGACTATGTAGGAGACCTGACCTGACTATGTAGGAGACCTGACTATGTAGGAGACCTGACCTGATTATGTTGGAGACCTGACCTGACAATCTAGGAGGCCTGACCTGACTATGTAGGAGACCTGACCTGACTATGTAGGAGACCTGACCTGACTATGTAGGAGACCTGACTATGTAGGAGACCTGACCTGACTATGTAGGAGACCTGGCCTGACTATGTAGAGACCTGACTTGACTATGTAGGAGACCTGACCTGACTATGTAGGAGACCTGACCTGACTATGTAGGAGACCTGACCTGACTATGTAGGAGACCTGACTATGTAGGAGACCTGACCTGACTATGTAGGAGACCTGGCCTGACTATGTAGGAGACCTGGCCTGACTATTTAGGAGACCTGACTATGTAGGAGACCTGACCTGACTATGTAGGAGACCTGACCTGACTATGTAGGAGACCTGGCCTGACTATTTAGGAGACCTGACTATGTAGGAGACCTGACCTGACTATGTAGGAGACCTGACCTGACTATGTAGGAGACCTGACCTGACTATGTAGGAGACCTGACTTGACTATGTAGGAGACCTAACCTGACTATTTAGGAAACCTGACATGACTATGTAGGAGACCTGACTATGTAGGAGACCTGACCTGACTATGTAGGATACCTGACTATGTAGGAGACCTGACCTGATTATGTTGGAGACCTGACCTGACAATCTAGGAGGCCTGACCTGACTATGTAGGAGACCTTACAATGTAGAGACCTGACCTGACTATGTAGGAGACCTGACCTGACTATGTAGGAGACCTGACTATGTAGGAGACCTGACCTGACTATGTAGGAGACCTGACCTGACTATGTAGGAGACCTGACCTGACTATTTAGGAGACCTGACTATGTAGGAGACCTGACCTGACTATGTAGGAGACCTGACCTGACTATGTAGGAGCCCTGACCTGACTATGTAGGAGTCCTGACCTGACTATGTGGGAGACCTGGCCTGACTATTTAGGAGACCTGACTATGTAGGAGCCCTGACCTGACTATGTAGGAGACCTGGCCTGACTATTTAGGAGACCTGACTATGTAGGAGACCTGACCTGACTATGTAGGAGACCTGACCTGACTATGTAGGAGCCCTGACCTGACTATGTAGGAGTCCTGACCTGACTATGTGGGAGACCTGACCAGACTATGTAGGAGACCTGACTATGTAGGAGACCTGACCTGACTATGTAGGAGACCTGACCTGACTATGTAGAGACCTGACTATGTAGGAGACCTGACCTGACTATGTAGGAGACCTGACCTGACTATGTAGAGACCTGACTATGTAGGAGACCTGACCTGACTATGTAGGAGACCTGACCTGACTATTTAGGAGACCTGACTATGTAGGAGACCTGACCTGACTATGTAGGAGACCTGACCTGACTATGTAGGAGCCCTGACCTGACTATGTAGGAGTCCTGACCTGACTATGTGGGAGACCTGGCCTGACTATTTAGGAGACCTGACTATGTAGGAGCCCTGAACTGACTATGTAGGAGACCTGGCCTGACTATTTAGGAGACCTGACTATGTAGGAGACCTGACCTGACTATGTAGGAGACCTGACCTGACTATGTAGGAGCCCTGACCTGACTATGTAGGAGTCCTGACCTGACTATGTGGGAGACCTGACCAGACTATGTAGGAGACCTGACTATGTAGGAGACCTGACCTGACTATGTAGGAGCCCTGACCTGACTATGTAGGAGACCTG
Organism: Oncorhynchus keta; assembly: GCF_023373465.1. NCBI lineage: Eukaryota > Metazoa > Chordata > Actinopteri > Salmoniformes > Salmonidae > Oncorhynchus > Oncorhynchus keta. Next base: position 62,204,875 of record NC_068437.1, read on the forward strand.
ACCTGACTATGTAGGATACCTGACTATGTAGGAGACCTGACCTGACTATGTAGGAGACCTGACCTGACTATGTAGAGACCTGACCTGACTATGTAGGAGACCTGACTATGTAGGAGACCTGACCTGACTATGTAGAGACCTAACCTAACTATGTAGGAGACCTGACGTGACTGTGTAGGAGACCTGACTATGTAGGAGACCTGACCTGACTATGTAGGAGACCTGACCTGACTATGTAGGAGACCTGACCTGACTATGTAGTAGACCTGACTATGTAGAGACCTGACCTGACTGTGTAGGAGACCTGACTATGTAGGAGACCTGACCTGACTATGTAGAGACCTGACCTGACTATGTAGGAGACCTGACTATGTAGGAGACCTGACCTGACTATGTAGAGACCTGACCTGACTATGTAGGAGACCTGACCTGACTATGTAGTAGACCTGACTATGTAGGAGACCTGACTTGACTATGTAGGAGACCTGACCTGACTATGTAGGAGACCTGACCTGACTATGTAGGAGACCTGACCTAACTATGTAGGAGACCTGACTATGTAGGAGACCTGACGTGACTGTGTAGGAGACCTGACTATGTAGGAGACCTGACCTGACTATGTAGGAGACCTGACCTGACTATGTAGTAGACCTGACTATGTAGGAGACCTGACTATGTAGGAGACCTGACCTGACTATGTAGGAGACCTGACCTGACTAAGTAGTAGACCTGACTATGTAGAGACCTGACCTGACTGTGTAGGAGACCTGACCTGACTGTGTAGGAGACCTGACTATGTAGGAGACCTGACCTGACTATGTAGAGACCTGACCTGACTATGTAGGAGACCTGACTATGTAGGAGACCTGACCTGACTATGTAGAGACCTGACCTGACTATGTAGGAGACCTGACCTGACTATGTAGGAGACCTGACTATGTAGGAGACCTGACTTGACTATGTAGGAGACCTGACCTGACTATGTAGAAGACCTGACCTGACTATGTAGGAGACCTGACCTGACTATGTAGGAGACCTGACCTGACTATGCAGGAGACCTGACCTGATTATGTAGGAGACCTGCCCTGACTATGTAGGAGACCTGACTATGTAGAGACCTGACCTGACTATGTAGGAGACCTGACCTGACTATGTAGGAGACCTGACCTGACTATGTAGGAGACCTGACCTGACTATGTAGGAGACCTGCCCTGACTATGTAGGAGACCTGACTATGTAGAGACCTGACCTGACTATTTAGGAGACCTGACCTGACTATTTAGGAGACCTGCCCTGACTATTTAGGAGACCTGGCCTGACTATTTAGGAGACCTGACCTGACTATTTCGGAGACATGACCAGACTTTGTAGTAGACCTGAAAATGTAGGAGGCCTGACCTGACTGTGTAGGAGACCTGACCTGTCTATGTAGGAGAGATGACTATGTAGGACACCTGACAATGTAGGAGACCTGCCCTGACTATGTAGGAGATCTGACCAGCCTATGTAGGAGACCTGACCAGCCTATTTAGGAGACCTGACCAGCCTATGTAGGACACCTGACCTGACTATGTAGGACACCTGACTATGTAGGAGACCTGACCTGACTATGTAGGAGCCCTGACCTGACTATGTAGGAGTCCTGACCTGACTATGTGGGAGACCTGACCAGACTATGTGGGAGACCTGACCAGACTATGTAGGAGACCTGACTATGTAGGATACCTGACTATGTAGGAGACCTGACCTGACAATGTAGGAGACCTGACCTGACTATGTAGGAGACCTGACCTGACTATGTAGAGACCTGACCTGACTATGTAGGAGACCTGACTATGTAGGACACCTGACCTGACTATGTAGAGACCTGACCTAACTATGTAGGAGACCTGACTATGTAGGAGACCTGACCTGACTTTGTATGAGACCTGACTATGTAGGAGACCTGACCTGACTATGTAGAGACCTGACCTGACTATGTAGGAGACCTGACTATGTAGGAGACCTGACCTGACAATGTAGAGACCTGACCTGACTATGTAGGAGACTTGACCTGACTATGTAGTAGACCTGACTATGTAGGAGACCTGACCTGACTATGTAGGAGACCTAACCTGACTATTTAGGAAACCTGACCTGACTATGTAGGAGACCTGACTATGTAGGAGACCTGACCTGACTATGTAGGAGACCTGACTATGTAGGAGACCTGACCTGACTATGTAGGAGACCTAACCTGACTATTTAGGAAACCTGACCTGACTATGTAGGAGACCTGACTATGTAGGAGACCTGGCCTGACTATGTCGGAGACCTAACCTGACTATTTAGGAAACCTGACCTGACTATGTAGGAGACCTGACTATGTAGGAGACCTGACCTGACTATGTAGGAGACCTGACTATGTAGGAGACCTGACCTGATTATGTAGGAGACCTTACTATGTAGAGACCTGACCTGACTATGTAGGAGACCTTACTATGTAGAGACCTGACCTGACTATGTAGGAGACCTGACCTGACTATGTAGGAGACCTGACTATGTAGGAGACCTGACTATGTAGGAGACCTGACTATGTAGGAGACCTGACCTGACTATGTAGGAGACCTGACCTGACTATGTAGGAGACCTGGCCTGACTATTTAGGAGACCTGACTATGTAGGAGACCTGACCTGACTATGTAGGAGACCTAACCTGACTATTTAGGAAACCTGACCTGACTATGTAGGAGACCTCACTATGTAGGAGACCTGGCCTGACTATGTCGGAGACCTAACCTGACTATCTAGGAAACCTGACCTGACTATGTAGGAGACCTGACTATGTAGGAGACCTGACCTGACTATGTAGGAGACCTGACTATGTAGGAGACCTGACCTGACTATGTAGGAGACCTAACCTGACTATTTAGGAAACCTGACCTGACTATGTAGGAGACCTGACTATGTAGGAGACCTGACCTGACTATGTAGGAGACCTGACTATGTAGGAGACCTGACCTGACTATGTAGGAGACCTAACCTGACTATTTAGGAAACCTGACCTGACTATGTAGGAGACCTGACCTGACTATGTAGGAGACCTGACTATGTAGGAGACCTGACTATGTAGGAGACCTGACCTGACTATGTAGGAGACCTGACCTGATTATGTTGGAGACCTGACCTGACAATCTAGGAGGCCTGACCTGACTATTTAGGAGACCTTACTATGTAGAGACCTGACCTGACTATGTAGGAGACCTTACAATGTAGAGACCTGACCTGACTATGTAGGAGACCTGACCTGACTATGTAGGAGACCTGACCTGACTATGTAGGAGACCTGACTATGTAGGAGACCTGACCTGACTATGTAGGAGACCTGACCTGACTATGTAGGAGACCTGGCCTGACTATTTAGGAGACCTGACTATGTAGGAGACCTGACCTGACTATGTAGGAGACCTAACCTGACTATGTAGGAGACCTGACCTGACTATGTAGGAGCCCTGACCTGACTATGTAGGAGTCCTGACCTGACTATGTGGGAGACCTGACCAGACTATGTAGGAGACCTGACTATGTAGGAGACCTGACTATGTAGGAGACCTGACCTGACTATGTAGGAGACCTGACCTGACTATGTAGGAGACCTGGCCTGACTATTTAGGAGACCTGACTATGTAGGAGACCTGACCTGACTATGTAGGAGACCTAACCTGACTATGTAGGAGACCTAACCTGACTATGTAGGAGACCTGACCTGACTATGTAGGAGACCTGACCTGACAATGTAGGAGACCTGACCTGACTATGTAGGAGACCTGACCTGACTATGTAGAGACCTGACCTGACTATGTAGGAGACCTGACCTGACTATGTAGAGACCTGACCTGACTATGTAGGAGACCTGACTATGTAGGAGACCTGACCTGACTATGTAGAGACCTGACCTAACTATGTAGGAGACCTGACTATGTAGGAGATCTGACGTGACTGTGTAGGAGACCTGACTATGTAGGAGACCTGACCTGACTATGTAGGAGACCTGACCTGACTATGTAGGAGACCTGACTATGTAGGAGACCTGACTATGTAGGAGACCTGACCTGACTATGTAGGAGACCTGACCTGACTATGTAGTAGACCTGACTATGTAGAGACCTGACCTGACTGTGTAGGAGACCTGACTATGTAGGAGACCTGACCTGACTATGTAGAGACCTGACCTGACTATGTAGGAGACCTGACTATGTAGGAGACCTGACCTGACTATGTAGAGACCTGACCTGACTATGTAGGAGACTTGACCTGACTATGTAGTAGACCTGACTATGTAGGAGACCTGACCTGACTATGTAGGAGACCTAACCTGACTATTTAGGAAACCTGACCTGACTATGTAGGAGACCTGACTATGTAGGAGACCTGACCTGACTATGTAGGAGACCTGACTATGTAGGAGACCTGACCTGACTATGTAGGAGACCTAACCTGACTATTTAGGAAACCTGACCTGACTATGTAGGAGACCTGACTATGTAGGAGACCTGGCCTGACTATGTCGGAGACCTAACCTGACTATTTAGGAAACCTGACCTGACTATGTAGGAGACCTGACTATGTAGCAGACCTGACCTGACTATGTAGGAGACCTGACTATGTAGGAGACCTGACCTGATTATGTAGGAGACCTTACTATGTAGAGACCTGACCTGACTATGTAGGAGACCTTACTATGTAGAGACCTGACCTGACTATGTAGGAGACCTGACCTGACTATGTAGGAGACCTGACCTGACTATGTAGGAGACCTGACTATGTAGGAGACCTGACTATGTAGGAGACCTGACCTGACTATGTAGGAGACCTGACCTGACTATGTAGGAGACCTGGCCTGACTATTTAGGAGACCTGACTATGTAGGAGACCTGACCTGACTATGTAGGAGACCTAACCTGACTATTTAGGAAACCTGACCTGACTATGTAGGAGACCTCACTATGTAGGAGACCTGGCCTGACTATGTCGGAGACCTAACCTGACTATCTAGGAAACCTGACCTGACTATGTAGGAGACCTGACTATGTAGGAGACCTGACCTGACTATGTAGGAGACCTGACTATGTAGGAGACCTGACCTGACTATGTAGGAGACCTAACCTGACTATTTAGGAAACCTGACCTGACTATGTAGGAGACCTGACCTGACTATGTAGGAGACCTGACTATGTAGGAGACCTGACCTGACTATGTAGGAGACCTGACCTGACTATGTAGGAGACCTGACCTGATTATGTTGGAGACCTGACCTGACAATCTAGGAGGCCTGACCTGACTATTTAGGAGACCTTACTATGTAGAGACCTGACCTGACTATGTAGGAGACCTTACAATGTAGAGACCTGACCTGACTATGTAGGAGACCTGACCTGACTATGTAGGAGACCTGACCTGACTATGTAGGAGACCTGACTATGTAGGAGACCTGACTATGTAGGAGACCTGACCTGACTATGTAGGAGACCTGACCTGACTATGTAGGAGACCTGGCCTGACTATTTAGGAGACCTGACTATGTAGGAGACCTGACCTGACTATGTAGGAGACCTAACCTGACTATGTAGGAGACCTGACCTGACTATGTAGGAGCCCTGACCTGACTATGTAGGAGTCCTGACCTGACTATGTGGGAGACCTGACCAGACTATGTAGGAGACCTGACTATGTAGGAGACCTGACTATGTAGGAGACCTGACCTGACTATGTAGGAGACCTGGCCTGACTATTTAGGAGACCTGACTATGTAGGAGACCTGACCTGACTATGTAGGAGACCTAACCTGACTATGTAGGAGACCTAACCTGACTATGTAGGAGACCTGACCTGACTATGTAGGAGACCTGACCTGACAATGTAGGAGACCTGACCTGACTATGTAGGAGACCTGACCTGACTATGTAGAGACCTGACCTGACTATGTAGGAGACCTGACCTGACTATGTAGAGACCTGACCTGACTATGTAGGAGACCTGACTATGTAGGAGACCTGACCTGACTATGTAGAGACCTGACCTAACTATGTAGGAGACCTGACTATGTAGGAGATCTGACGTGACTGTGTAGGAGACCTGACTATGTAGGAGACCTGACCTGACTATGTAGGAGACCTGACCTGACTATGTAGGAGACCTGACTATGTAGGAGACCTGACTATGTAGGAGACCTGACCTGACTATGTAGGAGACCTGACCTGACTATGTAGTAGACCTGACTATGTAGAGACCTGACCTGACTGTGTAGGAGACCTGACTATGTAGGAGACCTGACCTGACTATGTAGAGACCTGACCTGACTATGTAGGAGACCTGACTATGTAGGAGACCTGACCTGACTATGTAGAGACCTGACCTGACTATGTAGGAGACCTGACCTGACTATGTAGTAGACCTGACTATGTAGGAGACCTGACTTGACTATGTAGGAGACCTGACCTGACTATGTAGGAGACCTGACCTGACTATGTAGGAGACCTGACCTGACTATGTAGTAGACCTGACTATGTAGGAGACCTGACTATGTAGGAGACCTGACCTGACTATGTAGGAGACCTGACCTGACTATGTAGTAGACCTGACTATGTAGAGACCTGACCTGACTGTGTAGGAGACCTGACCTGACTGTGTAGGAGACCTGACTATGTAGGAGACCTGACCTGACTATGTAGAGACCTGACGTGATTATTTAGGAGACCTGACTATGTAGGAGACCTGACCTGACTATGTAGAGACCTGACCTGACTATGTAGGAGACCTGACCTGACTATGTAGGAGACCTGACTATGTAGGAGACCTGACTTGACTATGTAGGAGACCTGACCTGACTATGTAGGAGACCTGACCTGACTATGTAGGAGACCTGCCCTGACTATGTAGGAGACCTGACTATGTAGAGACCTGACCTGACTATGTAGGAGACCTGACCTGACTATGTAGGAGACCTGACTATGTAGGAGACCTGACCTGACTATGTAGGAGACCTGACCTGACTATGCAGGAGACCTGACCTGATTATGTAGGAGACCTGCCCTGACTATGTAGGAGACCTGACTATGTAGAGACCTGACCTGACTATGTAGGAGACCTGACCTGACTATGTAGGAGACCTGACCTGACTATGTAGGAGACCTGACCTGACCATTTAGGAGACCTGACCTGACTATGTAGG